>NC_092373.1:111540134-111752489 GCF_030028105.1 Mobula birostris | reverse complement strand
GGAACTTGTCACAGTCTCAGTCTACATGGGAGCTTGTCGCACTCTCAGTCTCCATGGGAACTTGTCACACTCTCAGTCTCCATGGGAATTTGTCACAATTTAAGTCTCCATGGGAACTTGTCACACTCTCAGTCTCCATGGGAACTTGTCACACTCTCAGTTTACATGGGAACTTGTCACACTCTCAGCCTCCATGGGATCGGGTCACTCTCTCAGTCTACATGGGAACTTGTCGCACTCTCAGTCTCCATGGAACTTCTCGCACTGTCAGTCTCCATGGGAACTTCTGACACTCTCAGTCTCCATGGGAACTTTTCGCACTTTCAGTCTCCATAAGAACTTGTCACATCTCAGTCTCCATGGGAACTTGTCACACTCTCAGTCTCCATGGGAACCTGTCACACTCTCAGACTCCATGGAGCTTGTAACACTCTCAGGTCTCCATGGGAACTTGTCACACTCTCAGTCTCCATGGGAACTTGACACACTCTCAGTGTACATGGGAACCTGTCACACTCTCAGTCTCCACGGGAACTTGTCACACTCTGTCTCAATGGAAACTTGTGACACTCTCAGTCTCTATGGGAACTTGTCACACTCTCAGTCTACATGAGAACTTGTCACACTCTCAGTCTCCATGGGAACTTGTCACACTCTCAGTCTCCATGGGAACTTGTCACACTCTCAGTTTACATGGGAACTTGTCACACTCTCAGCCTCCATGGGATCGGGTCACTCTCTCAGTCAACATGGGAACTTGTCGCACTCTCAGTCTCCATGGGAACTTGTCGCACTGTCAGTCTCCATGGGAACTTCTGACACTCTCAGTCTCCATGGAACTTTTCGCACTTTCAGTCTCCATAGGAACTTGTCACATCTCAGTCTCCATGGGAACTTGTCACACTCTCAGTCTCCATGGGAACCTGTCACACTCTCAGACTCCATGGGAGCTTGTAACACTCTCAGTCTCCATGGGAACTTGTCACACTCTCAGTCTCCATGGGAACTTGACACACTCTCAGTGTACATGGGAACCTGTCACACTCTCAGTCTCCACGGGAACTTGTCACACTCTGTCTCAATGGGAACCTGTCACACTCTCAGTCTCCATGGGAACTTGTCACACTCTCAGTCTACATGGAAACTTGTGACACTGTCAGTGTCTATGGGAACTTGTCACACTCTCAGTCTACATGAGAACTTGTCACACTCTCAGTCTCCATGGGAACTTGTCACAGTCTCAGTCTACATGGGAGCTTGTCGCACTCTCAGTCTCCATGGGAACTTGTCACACTCTCAGTCTCCATGGGAACTTGTCATACTCTCAGTCTCCATGGGAACTTGTCACACTCTCAGGTCTCCATGGGGAATTTGTCACAATTTAAGTCTCCATGGGAACTTGTCACACTCTCAGTCTCCATGGGAACTTGTCACACTCTCAGTTTACATGGGAACTTGTCAGACTGTCAGTCTACATGGGATCGTGTCACTCTCTCAGTCTACATGGGAACTTGTCGCACTCTCAGTCTCCATGGGAACTTGTCGCACTCTCAGTCTCCATGGGAACCTCTGACACTCTCAGTCTCCATGGGACCTTTTCGGACTCTCAGTCTCCATAGGAACTTGTCACATCTCAGTCTCCATGGGAATTTGTCACACTCTCAGTCTACATGGAAACTTGTCACACTCTCAGTCTCCATGGGAACTTGTCACACTCTCAGTCCACATGAGCACTTTTCACACTCTCAATCTCCATGGGAACTTGTCACAGTCTCAGTCTACATGGGAGCTTGTCGCACTCTCAGTCTCCATGGGAACTTGTCACACTCTCAGTCTCCATGGGAACTTGTCACACTTTAAGTCTCCATGGGAACTTGTCACACTCTCAGTCTCCATGGGAAGTTGTCACACTCTCAGTCTTCATGGGAACTTGTCACACTCTGAGTTTACATGGGAACTTGTCACACTCTCAGCCTCCATGGGAACGTGTCACTATCTCAGTCTACATGGGAACTTGTCGCACTGTCAGTCTCCATGGGAACTTCTGACACTCTCAGTCTCCATGGGAACTTTTCGCACTCTCAGTCTCCATAGGAACTTGTCACATCTCAGTCTCCATGGGAACTTGTCACACTCTGAGTCTCCATGGGAACCTGTCACACTCTCAGACTCCATGGGAGCTTGTAACACTCTCAGTCTCCATGGGAACTTGTCACACTCTCAGTCTCCATGGGAACTTGACACACTCTCAGTGTACATGGGAACCTGTCACACTCTCAGTCTCCACGGGAACTTGTCACACTCTGTCTCAATGGGAACCTGTCACACTCTCAGTCTCCATGGAACTTGTCACACTCTCAGTCTACATGGAAACTTGTGACACTCTCAGTCTCTATGGAACTTGTCACACTCTCAGTCTACATGAGAACTTGTCACACTCTCAGTCTCCATGGGAACTTGTCACAGTCTCAGTCTACATGGGAGCTTGTCGCACTCTCAGTCTCCATGGGAACTTGTCACACTCTCAGTCTCATGGGAACTTGTCACACTCTCAGTCCTCCAAGGGAACGTGTCACTCTCTCAGTCTACATGGGAACTTGTCGCACTCTCAGTCTGCATGGGAACTTGTCACACTCTCAGACTCCATTTGAACTTCTCACACTCTCAGGCTCCGTGGGAACTTGTCACACTCTGAGTCTCCATGGGAAGGTGTCACTCTCTCATTGTACATGGGAACTTGTCGCAGTCTCAGTCTCCATGGGAACTTCTGACACTCTCAGTCTCCATGGGAACTTTTCGCACTCTCAGTCTCCATAGGAACTTGTCACATCTGAGTCTACATGGGAACTTGTCACAATCTCAGTCTCCATGGGAACTTGTCACTCTCTCAGTCTACATGAGAACTTGTCACACTCTCAGTCTCCATGGGAACCTGTCACACTCTCAGTCTCCATGGGAACTTATCACACTCTCAATCTCCATGGGAACTTGTCACACTCTCAGTCTACATGGAAACTTATCACACTCTCAGTCTCCATGGGAACTTGTCACACTCTCAGTCTACATGAGAACTTGTCAGACTCTCAGTCTCCATGGGAACTTGTCACAGTCTCAGTCTACATGGGAGCTTGTCGCACTCTGAGTCTCCATGGGAACTTGTCACACTCTCAGTCTCCATGGAAACTTGTCACACTCTCAGTTTACATGGGAACTTGTCACACTGTCAGTCTCCATGGGAACCTTTCACTCTCTCAGTCTACATGGGAACTTGTCGAACTCTCAGTCTCCATGGGAACTTCTGACACTCTCAGTCTCCATGGGAACTTGTCGCACTCTCAGTCTCCATGCGAACTTGTCGTACTCTCAGTCTCCATGGGAACTTGTCGCACTCTCACTCTCCATAGGAACTTCTGACACTCTCAGTCTCCATGGGAACTTTTCGCACTCTCAGTCTCCATAGGAACTTGTCACACTCTCAGTCTCCATGGGAGCTTGTCACACTCTCAGTCTACATGAGAACTTGTCACACTCTCAGTCTCCATGGGAACTTGTCACAGTCTCAGTCTACATGGGAGCTTGTCGCACTCTCAGTCTCCATGGTATCTTGTCACACTCTAAGTCTCCATGGAACTTGTCACACTTTAAGTCTCCATGGGAACTTGTCACACTCTCAGTCTACATGAGAACTTGTCACAGCTCTCAATCTCCATGGCAACTTGTCATGGTCTCAGTCTACATGGGAGCTTGTCGCAGTATCAGTCTCCATGGGAACTTGTCACACTCTCAGTCTACATGAGAACTTGTCACACTCTCAGTCTCCATGGGAGCTTGTGACACTCTCAGTCTCCATGGGAACTTGTCACACTCTCAGTCTCCATGGGAACTTGACACACTCTCAGTGTACATGGGAACCTGTCACACTCTCAGTCTCCATGGGAACTTGTCACAGTCTCAGTCTACATGGGGAGCTTGTCGCACTCTCAGTCTCCATGGGAACCTGTCACACTCTCAGTCTCCATGGAACTTGTCACACTTTAAGTCTCCATGGGAACTTGTCACACTCTCAGTCTCCATGGGAACTTGTCACACATTAAGTCTCCATGGGACCTTGTCACACTCTCAGTTTAAATGGGAACTTGTCACACTCTGAGTCTCCATGGGAACGTGTCACTCTCTCAGTGTACATGGGAACTTGTCGCACTCTCAGTCTCCATGGGAACTTCTGACACTATCAGTCTCCATGGGAACTTTTCGCACTCTCAGTGTCCATAGGAACTTGTCACATTCTCAGTTTACATGGGAACTTGTCACACTGTCAGTCTCCATGGGAACCTTTCACTCTCTCAGTCTACATGGGAACTTGTCGAACTCTCAGTCTCCATGGGAACTTCTGACACTCTCAGTCTCCATGGGAACTTGTCGCACTCTCAGTCTCCATGCGAACTTGTCGTACTCTCAGTCTCCATGGGAACTTGTCGCACTCCTCACTCTCCATAGGAACTTCTGACACTCTCAGTCTCCATGGGAACTTTTCGCACTCTCAGTCTCCATAGGAACTTGTCACACTCTCAGTCTCCATGGGAGCTTGTCACACTCTCAGTCTACATGAGAACTTGTCACACTCTCAGTCTCCATGGGAACTTGTCACAGTCTCAGTCCACATGGGAGCTTGTCGCACTCTCGGTCTCCATGGTATCTTGTCACACTCTCAGTCTCCATGGGAACTTGTCACACTTTAAGTCTCCATGGGAACTTGTCACACTCTCAGTCTACATGAGAACTTGTCACACTCTCAATCTCCATGGCAACTTCTCATGGTCTCAGTCTACATGGAGCTTGTCGCAGTCTCAGTCTCCATGGGAACTTGTCACACTCTCAGTCTACATGAGAACTTGTCACACTCTCAGTCTCATGGGAGCTTGTGACACTCTCAGTCTCCATGGGAACTTGTCACACTCTCAGTCTCCATGGGAACTTGACACACTCTCAGTGTACATGGGAACCTGTCACACTCTCAGGTCTCCATGGGAACTTGTCACAGTCTCAGTCTACATGGAAGCTTGTCGCACTCTCAGTCTCCATGGGAACTTGTCGCACTCTCAGTCTCCATGGGAACTTGTCACACTTTAAGTCTCCATGGGAACTTGTCACACTCTCAGTCTCCATGGGAACTTGTCACACATTAAGTCTCCATGGGACCTTGTCACACTCTCAGTTTAAATGGGAACTTGTCACACTCTGAGTCTCCATGGGAACGTGTCACTCTCTCAGTGTACATGGGAACTTGTCGCACTCTCAGTCTCCATGGGAACTTCTGACACTATCAGTCTCCATGGGAATTTTCGCACTCTCAGTGTCCATAGGAACTTGTCACATCTCAGTCTACATGGGAACTTGTCACAATCTCAGTCTCCATGGGAACTTGTCACTCTCTCAGTCTACATGAGAACTTGTCACACTCTCAGTCTCCATGGGAACCTGTCACACTCTGTGTCTCCATGGGAACTTATCACACTCTCAGTCTCCATGGCAACTTGTCACACTCTCAGTCTACATGGAAACTTGTCACACTCTCAGTCTCCATGGGAACTTGTCACACTCTCAGTCTACATGAGAACTTGTCACACTCTCAGTCTCCATGGGAACTTCTCACAGTCTCAGTCTACATGGGAGCTTGTCGCACTCTCAGTCTCCATGGGAACTTGTCACACTCTCAGTCTCCATGGGAACTTGTCACACTCTCAGTCTCCATGGGAACGTGTCACACTCTCAGCCACCATGGGATCGGGTCACTCTCTCAGTCTACATGGGAACTTGTCGCACTCTCAGTCTCCATGGAACTTGTCGCACTGTCAGTCTCCATGGGAACTTCTGACACTCTCAGTCTCCATGGGAACTTTTCGCACTTTCAGTCTCCATAGGAACTTGTCACATCTCAGTCTCCATGGAACTTGTCACACTCTCAGTCTCCATGGGAACCTGTCACACTCTCAGACTCCATGGGAGCTTGTAACACTCTCAGTCTCCATGGGAACTTGTCACACTCTCAGTCTCCATGGGGAACTTGACACACTCTCAGTGTACATGGGAACCTGTCACACTCTCAGTCTCCACGGAACTTGTCACACTCTGTCTCAATGGGAACCTGTCACACTCTCAGTCTCCATGGGAACTTGTCACACTCTCAGTCTACATGAGAACTTGTCACACTCTCAGTCTCCATGGGAACTTGTCACAGTCTCAGTCTACATGGGAGCTTGTCGCACTCTCAGTCTCCATGGGAACTTGTCACACTCTCAGTCTCCATGGGAACTTGTCATACTCTCAGTCTCCATGGGAACTTGTCACACTCTCAGTCTCCATGGGAATTTGTCACAATTTAAGTCTCCATGGGAACTTGTCACACTCTCAGTCTCCATGGGAACTTGTCACACTCTCAGTTTACATGGGAACTTGTCACACTGTCAGTCTCCTTGGGATCGTGTCACTCTCTCAGTCTACATGGGAACTTGTCGCACTCTCAGTCTCCATGGGAACTTGTCGCACTCTCAGTCTCCATGGGAACTTCTGACAATCTCAGTCTCCATGGGACCTTTTCGCACTCTCAGTCTCCATAGGAACTTGTCACATCTCAGTCTCCATGGGAATTTGTCACACTCTCAGTCTACATGGAAACTTGTCACACTCTCAGTCTCCATGGGAACTTGTCACACTCTCAGTCCACATGAGCACTTTTCACACTCTCAATCTCCATGGGAACTTCTCACATTCTCAGTCTACATGGGAGCTTGTCGCACTCTCAGTCTCCATGGGAACTTGTCACACTCTCAGTCTCCATGGGAACTTGTCACACTTTAAGTCTCCATGGGAACTTGTCACACTCTCAGTCTCCATGGGAAGTTGTCACACTCTCAGTCTTCATGGGAACTTGTCACACTCTCAGTTTACATGGGAACTTGTCACACTCTCAGCCTCCATGGGAACGTGTCACTATCTCAGTCTACATGGGAACTTGTCGCACTCTCAGTCTCCATGGGAACTTGTCGCACTGTCAGTCTCCATGGGAACTTCTGACACTCTCAGTCTCCATGGGAACTTTTCGCACTCTCAGTCTCCATAGGAACTTGTCACATCTCAGTCTCCATGGGAACTTGTCACACTCTCAGTCTCCATGGGAACCTGTCACACTCTCAGTCTCCATGGGAACTTGTCACACTCTCAGTCTCCATGGGAACTTGACACACTCTCAGTGTACATGGGAACCTGTCACACTCTCAGTCTCCACGGGAACTTGTCACACTCTGTCTCAATGGGAACCTGTCACACTCTCAGTCTCCATGGGAACTTGTCACACTCTCAGTCTACATGGAAACTTGTGACACTCTCAGTCTCTATGGGAACTTGTCACACTCTCAGTCTACATGAGAACTTGTCACACTCTCAGTCTCCATGGGAACTTGTCACAGTCTCAGTCTACATGGGAGCTTGTCGCACTCTCAGTCTCCATGGGAACTTGTCACACTCTCAGTCTCCATGGGAACTTGTCATACTCTCAGTCTCCATGGGAACTTGTCACACTCTCAGTCTCCATGGGAACTTGTCATACTCTCAGTCTCCATGGGAACTTGTCACACTCTCAGTCTCCATGGGAACGTGTCACTCTCTCAGTCTACATGGGAACTTGTCGCACTCTCAGTCTCCATGGGAACTTGTCACACTCTCAGACTCCATTTGAACTTCTCACACTCTCAGGCTCCGTGGGAACTTGTCACACTCTGAGTCTCCATGGGAACGTGTCACTCTCTCAGTGTACATGGGAACTTGTCGCAGTCTCAGTCTCCATGGGAACTTCTGACACTCTCAGTCTCCATGGGAACTTTTCGCACTCTCAGTCTCCATAGGAACTTGTCACATCTGACTCTACATGGGAACTTGTCACAATCTCAGTCTCCATGGGAACTTGTCACTCTCTCAGTCTACATGAGAACTTGTCACACTCTCAGTCTCCATGGGAACCTGTCACACTCTCAGTCTCCATGGGAACTTATCACACTCTCAATCTCCATGGGAACTTGTCACACTCTCAGTCTACATGGAAACTTATCACACTCTCAGTCTCCATGGGAACTTGTCACACTCTCAGTCTACATGAGAACTTGTCAGACTCTCAGTCTCCATGGGAACTTGTCACAGTCTCAGTCTACATGGGAGCTTGTCGCACTCTGAGTCTCCATGGGAACTTGTCACACTCTCAGTCTCCATGGGAACTTGTCACACTCTCAGTTTACATGGGAACTTGTCACACTGTCAGTCTCCATGGGAACCTTTCACTCTCTCAGTCTACATGGGAACTTGTTGAACTCTCAGACTCCATGGGAACTTCTGACACTCTCAGTCTCCATGGGAACTTGTCGCACTCTCAGTCTCCATGCGAACTTGTCGCACTCTCAGTCTCCATGGGAACTTGTCGCACTCTCACTCTCCATGGGAACTTCTGACACTCTCAGTCTCCATGGGAACTTTTCGCACTCTCAGTCTCCATAGGAACTTGTCACACTCTCAGTCTCCATGGGAGCTTGTCACACTCTCAGTCTACATGAGAACTTGTCACACTCTCAGTCTCCATGGGAACTTGTCACAGTCTCAGTCTACATGGGAGCTTGTCGCACTCTCAGTCTCCATGGTATCTTGTCACACTCTCAGTCTCCATGGGAACTTGTCACACTTTAAGTCTCCATGGGAACTTGTCACACTCTCAGTCTACATGAGAACTTGTCACACTCTCAATCTCCATGGCAACTTGTCATGGTCTCAGTCTACATGGGAGCTTGTCGCAGTCTCAGTCTCCATGGGAACTTGTCACACTCTCAGTCTACATGAGAACTTGTCACACTCTCAGTCTCCATGGGAGCTTGTGACACTCTCAGTCTCCATGGGAACTTGTCACACTCTCAGTCTCCATGGGAACTTGACACACTCTCAGTGTACATGGGAACCTGTCACACTCTCAGTCTCCATGGGAACTTGTCACAGTCTCAGTCTACATGGGAGCTTGTCGCACTCTCAGTCTCCATGGGAACTTGTCACACTCTCAGTCTCCATGGGAACTTGTCACACTTTTAGTCTCCATGGGAACTTGTCACACTCTCAGTCTCCATGGGAACTTGTCACACATTAAGTCTCCATGGGACCTTGTCACACTCTCAGTTTAAATGGGAACTTGTCACACTCTGAGTCTCCATGGGAACGTGTCACTCTCTCAGTGTACATGGGAACTTGTCGCACTCTCAGTCTCCATGGGAACTTCTGACACTATCAGTCTCCATGGGAACTTTTCGCACTCTCAGTGTCCATAGGAACTTGTCACATCTCAGTCTACATGGGAACTTGTCACAATCTCAGTCTCCATGGGAACTTGTCACTCTCTCAGTCTACATGAGAACTTGTCACACTCTCAGTCTCCATGGGAACCTGTCACACTCTGTGTCTCCATGGGAACTTATCACACTCTCAGTCTCCATGGGAACTTGTCACACTCTCAGTCTACATGGAAACTTGTCACACTCTCAGTCTCCATGGGAACTTGTCACACTCTCAGTCTACATGAGAACTTGTCACACTCTCAGTCTACATGGGAACTTGTCACAGTCTCAGTCTACATGGGAGCTTGTCGCACTCTCAGTCTCCATGGGAACTTGTCACACTCTCAGTCTCCATGGGAATTTGTCACAATTTAAGTCTCCATGGGAACTTGTCACACTCTCAGTCTCCATGGGAACTTGTCACACTCTCAGTTTACATGGGAACTTGTCACACTCTCAGCCTCCATGGGATCGGGTCACTCTCTCAGTCTACATGGGAACTTGTCGCACTCTCAGTCTCCATGGGAACTTGTCGCACTGTCAGTCTCCATGGGAACTTCTGACACTCTCAGTCTCCATGGGAACTTTTCGCACTTTCAGTCTCCATAGGAACTTGTCACATCTCAGTCTCCATGGGAACTTGTCACACTCTCAGTCTCCATGGGAACCTGTCACACTCTCAGACTCCATGGGAGCTTGTAACACTCTCAGTCTCCATGGGAACTTGTCACACTCTCAGTCTCCATGGGAACTTGACACACTCTCAGTGTACATGGGAACCTGTCACACTCTCAGTCTCCACGGGAACTTGTCACACTCTGTCTCAATGGGAACCTGTCACACTCTCAGTCTCCATGGGAACTTGTCACACTCTCAGTCTACATGGAAACTTGTGACACTCTCAGTCTCTATGGGAACTTGTCACACTCTCAGTCTACATGAGAACTTGTCACACTCTCAGTCTCCATGGGAACTTCTCACAGTCTCAGTCTACATGGGAGCTTGTCGCACTCTCAGTCTCCATGGGAACTTGTCACACTCTCAGTCTCCATGGGAACTTGTCATACTCTCAGTCTCCATGGGAACTTGTCACACACTCAGTCTCCATGGGAATTTGTCACAATTTAAGTCTCCATGGGAACTTGTCACACTCTCAGTCTCCATGGGAACTTGTCACACTCTCAGTTTACATGGGAACTTGTCACACTGTCAGTCTCCATGGGATCGTGTCACTCTCTCAGTCTACATGGGAACTTGTGGCACTCTCAGTCTCCATGGGAACTTGTCGCACTCTCAGTCTCCATGGGAACTTCTGACAATCTCAGTCTCCATGGGACCTTTTCGCACTCTCAGTCTCCATAGGAACTTGTCACATCTCAGTCTCCATGGGAATTTGTCACACTCTCAGTCTACATGGAAACTTGTCACACTCTCAGTCTCCATGGGAACTTGTCACACTCTCAGTCCACATGAGCACTTTTCACACTCTCAATCTCCATGGGAACTTGTCACAGTCTGAGTCTACATGGGAGCTTGTCGCACTCTCAGTCTCCATGGGAACTTGTCACACTCTCAGTCTCCATGGGAACTTGTCACACTTTAAGTCTCCATGGGAACTTGTCACACTCTCAGTCTCCATGGGAAGTTCTCACACTCTCAGTCTTCATGGGAACTTGTCACACTCTCAGTTTACATGGGAACTTGTCACACTCTCAGCCTCCATGGGAACGTGTCACTATCTCAGTCTACATGGGAACTTGTCGCACTCTCAGTCTCCATGGGAACTTGTCGCACTGTCAGTCTCCATGGGAACTTCTGACACTCTCAGTCTCCATGGGAACTTTTCGCACTCTCAGTCTCCATAGGAACTTGTCACATCTCAGTCTCCATGGGAACTTGTCACACTCTCAGTCTCCATGGGAACCTGTCACACTCTCAGACTCCATGGGAGCTTGTAACACTCTCAGTCTCCATGGGAACTTGTCACACTCTCAGTCTCCATGGGAACTTGACACACTCTCAGTGTACATGGGAACCTGTCACACTCTCAGTCTCCACGGGAACTTGTCACACTCTGTCTCAATGGGAACCTGTCACACTCTCAGTCTCCATGGGAACTTGTCACACTCTCAGTCTACATGGAAACTTGTGACACTCTCAGTCTCTATGGGAACTTGTCACACTCTCAGTCTACATGAGAACTTGTCACACTCTCAGTCTCCATGGGAACTTGTCACAGTCTCAGTCTACATGGGAGCTTGTCGCACTCTCAGTCTCCATGGGAACTTGTCACACTCTCAGCCTCCATGGGAACTTGTCATACTCTCAGTCTCCATGGGAACTTGTCACACTCTCAGTCTCCATGGGAACGTGTCACTCTCTCAGTCTACATGGGAACTTGTCGCACTCTCAGTCTCCATGGGAACTTGTCACACTCTCAGACTCCATTTGAACTTCTCACACTCTCAGGCTCCGTGGGAACTTGTCACACTCTGAGTCTCCATGGGAACGTGTCACTCTCTCAGTGTACATGGGAACTTGTCGCAGTCTCAGTCTCCATGGGAACTTCTGACACTCTCAGTCTCCATGGGAACTTTTCGCACTCTCAGTCTCCATAGGAACTTGTCACATCTGAGTCTACATGGGAACTTGTCACAATCTCAGTCTCCATGGGAACTTGTCACTCTCTCAGTCTACATGAGAACTTGTCACACTCTCAGTCTCCATGGGAACCTGTCACACTCTCAGTCTCCATGGGACCTTATCACACTCTCAATCTCCATGGGAACTTGTCACACTCTCAGTCTACATGGAAACTTATCACACTCTCAGTCTCCATGTGAACTTGTCACACTCTCAGTCTACATGAGAACTTGTCAGACTCTCAGTCTCCATGGGAACTTGTCACAGTCTCAGTCTACATGGGAGCTTGTCGCACTCTGAGTCTCCATGGGAACTTGTCACACTCTCAGTCTCCATGGGAACTTGTCACACTCTCAGTTTACATGGGAACTTGTCACACTGTCAGTCTCCATGGGAACCTTTCACTCTCTCAGTCTACATGGGAACTTGTCGAACTCTCAGTCTCCATGGGAACTTCTGACACTCTCAGTCTCCATGGGAACTTGTCGCACTCTCAGTCTCCATGCGAACTTGTCGTACTCTCGGTCTCCATGGGAACTTGTCGCACTCTCAGTCTCAGTGGGAACTGGTCACACGCTCAGTCTCCGTGGGAACTTGTCACGCTCTCAGTCTCTCTGGGAACTTGTCACACTCTCAGTCTCCATGGGAACCTGTCACACTCTCAGCCTCCATGGGAGCATGTGACACTCTGAAACTCCATGGGAACTTGTCGCACTCTCAGTCTCCATGGGAACTTGTCGCACTCTCAGTCTCAGTGGGAACTGGTCACACGCTCAGTCTCCGTTGGAACTTGTCACGCTCTCAGTCTCTCTGGGAACTTGTCACACTCTCAGTCTCCATGGGAACCTGTCACACTCTCAACCTCCATGGGACCATGTGACACTCTGAAACTCCATGGGAACTTGTCGCACTCTCAGTCTCCATGGGAACTTCTCGCACTCTCAGTCTCAGTGGGAACTGGTCACACGCTCAGTCTCCGTGGAAACTTGCCACGCTCTCAGTCTCCCTGGGAACTTGTCACACTCTCAGTCTCCATGGGAACCTGTCACACTCTCAGCCTCCATGGGAGCTTGTGACACTCTCAAACTCCATGGGAACTTGTCGCACTCTCAGTCTCCATGGGAACTTGTCACACTCTCAGTCTCCATGGGAACTTCTGACGCTCTCAGTCTCCATAGGAACTTCTCACATCTCAGTCTCCATGGGAACTTGTCACACTCTCAATCTACATGGGAACTTGTCACACTGTCAGTCTCCATGGGAACTTCTCACACTCTCAGTCTACATGGGAACTTGTCACACTCTCAGACTCCATTTGAACTTGTCACACTCTCAGTCTCCATAGGAACTTGTCACATCTCAGTCTACATGGGAACTTGTCACAATCTCAGTCTCCATGGGAACTTGTCACTCTCTCAGTCTACATGAGAACTTGTCACTCTCTCAGTCTCCATGGGAACCTGTCACACTCTCAGTCTCCGTGGGAACTTATCACACTCTCAGTCTCCATGGGAACTTGTCACACTCTCAGTCTACATGGAAACTTGTCACACTCTCAGTCTCCATGGGAACTTGTCACACTCTCAGCCTACATGAGAACTTGTCACACTCTCAGTCTCCATGGGAACTTGTCACAGTCTCAGTCTACATGGGAACCTGTCACACTCTCAGTCTCCATGGGAACTTGTCACAGTCTCAGTCTACATGGGAGCTTGTCGCACTCTCAGTCTCCATGGGAACTTGTCACACTCTCAGTCTCCATGGGAACTTGTCACACTTTAAGTCTCCATGGGAACTTGTCACACTCTCAGTCTCCATGGGAACTTGTCACACATTAAGTCTCCATGGGAACTTGTCACACTCTCAGTTTACATGGGAACTTGTCACACTCTGAGTCTCCAGGGGAACGTGTCACTCTCTCAGTGTACAATGGAACTTGTCGCACTCTCAGTCTCCATGGGAACTTCTGACACTCTCAGTCTCCATGGGAACTTTTCGCACTCTCAGTGTCCATAGGAACTTGTCTCATCTCAGTCTACATGGGAACTTGTCACAATCTCAGTCTCCATGGGAACTTGTCACTCTCTCAGTCTACATGAGAACTTGTCACACTCTCAGTCTCCATGGGAACCTGTCACACTCTCAGTCTCCATGGGAACTTATCACACTCTCAGACTCCATGGGAACTTGTCACACTCTCAATCTACATGGAAACTTGTCACACTCTCAGTCTCCATGGGAGCTTGTCACACTCTCAGTCTACATGAGAACTTGTCACACTCTCAGTCTCCATGGGAACTTGTCACAGTCTCAGTCTACATGGGAGCTTGTCGCACTCTCAGTCTCCATGGGAACTTGTCACACTCTCAGTCTCCATGGGAATTTGTCACAATTTAAGTCTCCATGGGAACTTGTCACACTCTCAGTGTCCATGGGAACTTGTCACACTCTCAGTTTACATGGGAACTTGTCACACTGTCAGTCTCCATGGGATCGTCTCACTCTCTCAGTCTACATGGGAACTTGTCGCACTCTCAGACTCCATGGGAACTTGTCGCACTGTCAGTCTCCATGGGAACTTCTGACACTCTCAGTCTCCATGGGAACTTTTCGCACTCTCAGTCTCCATAGGAACTTGTCACATCTCAGTCTCCATGGGAACTTGTCACACTCTCAGTCTCCATGGGAACCTGTCACACTCTCAGACTCCATGGGAGCTTGTAACACTCTCAGTCTCCATGGGAACTTGTCACACTCTCAGTCTCCACGGGAACTTGTCACACTCTGTCTCAATGGGAACCTGTCACACTCTCAGTCTCCATGGGAACTTGTCACACTCTCAGTCTACATGGAAACTTGTCACACTCTCAGTCTCTATGGGAACTTGTCACACTCTCAGTCTACATGAGAACTTGTCACACTCTCAGTCTCCATGGGAACTTGTCACACATTAAGTCTCCATGGGACCTTGTCACACTCTCAGTTTACATGGGAACTTGTCACACTCTGAGTCTCCATGGGAACGTGTCACTCTCTCAGTGTACATGGGAACTTGTCGCACTCTCAGTCTCCATGGGAACTTCTGACACTCTCAGTCTCCATGGGAACTTTTCGCACTCTCAGTGTCCATAGGAACTTGTCACATCTCAGTCTACATGGGAACTTGTCACAATCTCAGTCTCCATGGGAACTTGTCACTCTCACAGTCTACATGAGAACTTGTCACACTCTCAGTCTCCATGGGAACCTGTCACACTCTCAGTCTCCATGGGAACTTATCACACTCTCAGTCTCCATGGGAACTTGTCACACTCTCAGTCTACATGGAAACTTGTCACACTCTCAGTCTCCATGGGAACTTGTCACACTCTCAGTCTACATGAGAACTTGTCACACTCTCAGTCTCAATGGGAACTTGTCACAGTCTCAGTCTACATGGGAGCTTGTCGCAATCTCAGTCTCCATGGGAACTTGTCACACTCTCAGTCTCCATGGGAATTTGTCACAATTTAAGTCTCCATGGGAACTTGTCACACTCTCAGTCTCCATGGGAACTTGTCACACTCTCAGTTTACATGGGAACTTGTCACACTGTCCGTCTCCATGGGATCGTGTCACTCTCTCAGTCTACATGGGAACTTATCGCACTCTCAGTCTCCATGGGAACTTGTCGCACTCTCAGTCTCCATGGGAACTTCTGACACTCTCAGTCTCCATGGGAACTTTTCGCACTCTCGGTCTCCATAGGAACTTGTCACATCTCAGTCTCTATGGGAATTTGTCACACTCTCAGTCTACATGGAAACTTGTCACACTCTCAGTCTCCATGGGAACTTGTCACACTCTCAGTCCACATGAGCACTTGTCACACTCTCAATCTCCATGGGAACTTGTCACAGTCTCAGTCTCCATGGGAACTTGTCACTCTCTCAGTCTACATGAGAACTTGTCACACTCTCAGTCTCCATGGGAACCTGTCACACTCTCAGTCTCCATGGGAACTTATCACACTCTTAGTCTCCATGGGAACTTGTCACACTCTCAGTCTACATGGAAACTTGTCACACTCTCAGTCTCCATGGGAACTTGTCACACCCTCAGTCTACATGAGAACTTGTCACACTCTCAGTCTCCATGGGAACTTGTCACAGTCTCAGTCTACATGGGAGCTTGTCGCACTCTCAGTCTCCATGGGAACTTGTCACACTCTCAGTCTCCATGGGAATTTATCACAATTTAAGTCTCCATGGGAACTTGTCACACTCTCAGTCTCCATGGCAACTTGTCACACTCTCAGTTTACATGGGAACTTGTCACACTGTCAGTCTCCATGGGATCGTGTCACTCTCTCAGTCTCCATGGGAACTTGTCGCACTCTCAGTCTCCATGGGCACTTCTGACACTCTCAGTCTCCATGGGACCTTTTCGCACTCTCAGTCTCCATAGGAACTTGTCACATCTCAGTCTCCATGGGAATTTGTCACACTCTCAGTCTACATGGAAACTTGTCACACTCCCAGTCTCCATGGGAAACTGTCACACTCTCAGTCTCCATGGGAACTTGACACACTCTCAGTGTACATGGGAACCTGTCACACTCTCATTCTCCACGGGAACTTGTCACACTCTGTCTCAATGGGAACCTGTCACACTCTCAGTCTCCATGGGAGCTTGTCACACTCTCAGTCTACATGGAAACTTGTCACACTCTCAGTCTCTATTGGAACTTGTCACACTCTCAGTCTACATGAGAACTTGTCACACTCTCAGTCTCCATGGGAACTTGTCACAGTCTCAGTCTACATGGGAGCTTGTCGCACTCTCAGTCTCCATGGGAACTTGTCACACTCTCAGTCTCCATGGGAACTTGTCACACTCTCAGTCTCCATGGGAACGTGTCACTCTCTCAGTCTACATGGGAACTTGTCGCACTCTCAGTCTCCATGGGAACTTGTCGCACTCTCAGTCTCAATGGGAACTTGTCGCACTCTCAGTCTCCATGGGAACTTCTGACACTCTCAGTCTCCATGGGAACTTGTCGCACTCTCAGTCTCCATAGAAACTTCTCACATCTCAGTCTCCATGGGAACTTGTCACACTCTCAATCTACATGGGAACTTGTCACACTCTCAGACTCCATTTGAACTTCTCACACTCTCAGGCTCCGTGGGAACTTGTCACACTCTGAGTCTCCATGGGAACGTGTCACTCTCTCAGTGTACAAGGGAACTTGTCGCACTCTCAGTCTCAATGGGAACTTGTCGCACTCTCAGTCTCCATGGGAACTTCTGACACTCTCAGTCTCCATGGGAACTTGTCACACTCTCAGTCTACATGAGAACTTGTCACTCTCTCAGTCTCCATGGGAGCTTGTGACACTCTCAGTCTCCATGGGAACTTGTCACACTCTCAGTCTCCATGGGAACTTGACACACTCTCAGTGTACATGGGAACCTGTCACACTCTCAGTCTCCATGGGAACTTGTCACAGTCTCAGTCTACATGGGAGCTTGTCGCACTCTCAGTCTCCATGGGAACTTGTCACACTCTCAGTCTCCATGGGAACTTGTCACACTTTTAGTCTCCATGGGAACTTGTCACACTCTCAGTCTCCATGGGAACTTGTCACACATTAAGTCTCCATGGGACCTTGTCACACTCTCAGTTTAAATGGGAACTTGTCACACTCTGAGTCTCCATGGGAACGTGTCACTCTCTCAGTGTACATGGGAACTTGTCGCACTCTCAGTCTCCATGGGAACTTCTGACACTATCAGTCTCCATGGGAACTTTTCGCACTCTCAGTGTCCATAGGAACTTGTCACATCTCAGTCTACATGGGAACTTGTCACAATCTCAGTCTCCATGGGAACTTGTCACTCTCTCAGTCTACATGAGAACTTGTCACACTCTCAGTCTCCATGGGAACCTGTCACACTCTGTGTCTCCATGGGAACTTATCACACTCTCAGTCTCCATGGGAACTTGTCACACTCTCAGTCTACATGGAAACTTGTCACACTCTCAGTCTCCATGGGAACTTGTCACACTCTCAGTCTACATGAGAACTTGTCACACTCTCAGTCTACATGGGAACTTGTCACAGTCTCAGTCTACATGGGAGCTTGTCGCACTCTCAGTCTCCATGGGAACTTGTCACACTCTCAGTCTCCATGGGAATTTGTCACAATTTAAGTCTCCATGGGAACTTGTCACACTCTCAGTCTCCATGGGAACTTGTCACACTCTCAGTTTACATGGGAACTTGTCACACTCTCAGCCTCCATGGGATCGGGTCACTCTCTCAGTCTACATGGGAACTTGTCGCACTCTCAGTCTCCATGGGAACTTGTCGCACTGTCAGTCTCCATGGGAACTTCTGACACTCTCTGTCTCCATGGGAACTTTTCGCACTTTCAGTCTCCATAGGAACTTGTCACACCTCAGTCTCCATGGGAACTTGTCACACTCTCAGTCTCCATGGGAACCTGTCACACTCTCAGACTCCATGGGAGCTTGTAACACTCTCAGTCTCCATGGGAACTTGTCACACTCTCAGTCTCCATGGGAACTTGACACACTCTCAGTGTACATGGGAACCTGTCACACTCTCAGTCTCCACGGGAACTTGTCACACTCTGTCTCAATGGGAACCTGTCACACTCTCAGTCTCCATGGGAACTTGTCACACTCTCAGTCTACATGGAAACTTGTGACACTCTCAGTCTCTATGGAACTTGTCACACTCTCAGTCTACATGAGAACTTGTCACACTCTCAGTCTCCATGGGAACTTGTCACAATCTCAGTCTACATGGGAGCTTGTCGCACTCTCAGTCTGCATGGGAACTTGTCACACTCTCAGTCTCCATGGGAACTTGTCATACTCTCAGTCTCCATGGGAACTTGTCACACTCTCAGTCTCCATGGGAATTTGTCACAATTTAAGTCTCCATGGGAACTTGTCACACTCTCAGTCTCCATGGGAACTTGTCACACTCTCAGTTTACATGGGAACTTGTCACACTGTCAGTCTCCATGGGATCGTGTCACTCTCTCAGTCTACATGGGAACTTGTCGCACTCTCAGCCTCCATGGGAACTTGTCGCACTCTCAGTCTCCATGGGAACTTCTGACAATCTCAGTCTCCATGGGACCTTTTCGCACTCTCAGTCTCCATAGGAACTTGTCACATCTCAGTCTCCATGGGAATTTGTCACACTCTCAGTCTACATGGAACTTGTCACACTCTCAGTCTCCATGGGAACTTGTCACACTCTCAGTCCACATGAGCACTTTTCACACTCTCAATCTCCATGGGAACTTGTCACAGTCTGAGTCTACATGGGAGCTTGTCGCACTCTCAGTCTCCATGGGAACTTGTCACACTCTCAGTCTCCATGGGAACTTGTCACACTTTAAGTCTCCATGGGAACTTGTCACACTCTCAGTCTCCATGGGAAGTTCTCACACTCTCAGTCTTCATGGGAACTTGTCACACTCTCAGTTTACATGGGAACTTGTCACACTCTCAGCCTCCATGGGAACGTGTCACTATCTCAGTCTACATGGGAACTTGTCGCACTCTCAGTCTCCATGGGAACTTGTCGCACTGTCAGTCTCCATGGGAACTTCTGACACTCTCAGTCTCCATGGGAACTTTTCGCACTCTCAGTCTCCATAGGAACTTGTCACATCTCAGTCTCCATGGGAACTTGTCACACTCTCAGTCTCCATGGGAACCTGTCACACTCTCAGACTCCATGGGAGCTTGTAACACTCTCAGTCTCCATGGGAACTTGTCACACTCTCAGTCTCCATGGGAACTTGACACACTCTCAGTGTACATGGGAACCTGTCACACTCTCAGTCTCCACGGGAACTTGTCACACTCTGTCTCAATGGGAACCTGTCACACTCTCAGTCTCCATGGGAACTTGTCACACTCTCAATCTACATGGAAACTTGTGACACTCTCAGTCTCTATGGGAACTTGTCACACTCTCAGTCTACATGAGAACTTGTCACACTCTCAGTCTCCATGGGAACTTGTCACAGTCTCAGTCTACATGGGAGCTTGTCGCACTCTCAGTCTCCATGGGAACTTGTCACACTCTCAGTCTCCATGGGAACTTGTCATACTCTCAGTCTCCATGGGAACTTGTCACACTCTCAGTCTCCATGGGAACGTGTCACTCTCTCAGTCTACATGGGAACTTGTCGCACTCTCAGTCTCCATGGGAACTTGTCACACTCTCAGACTCCATTTGAACTTCTCACACTCTCAGGCTCCGTGGGAACTTGTCACACTCTCAGTCTCCATGGGAACGTGTCACTCTCTCAGTGTACATGGGAACTTGTCGCAGTCTCAGTCTCCATGGGAACTTCTGACACTCTCAGTCTCCATGGGAACTTTTCGCACTCTCAGTCTCCATAGGAACTTGTCACATCTGAGTCTACATGGGAACTTGTCACAATCTGAGTCTCCATGGGAACTTGTCACTCCCTCAGTCTACATGAGAACTTGTCACACTCTCAGTCTCCATGGGAACCTGTCACACTCTCAGTCTCCATGGGAACTTATCACACTCTCAATCTCCATGGGAACTTGTCACACTCTCAGTCTACATGGAAACTTATCACACTCTCAGTCTCCATGTGAACTTGTCACACTCTCAGTCTACATGAGAACTTGTCAGACTCTCAGTCTCCATGGGAACTTGTCACAGTCTCAGTCTACATGGGAGCTTGTCGCACTCTGAGTCTCCATGGGAACTTGTCACACTCTCAGTCTCCATGGGTACTTGTCACACTCTCAGTTTACATGGGAACTTGTCACACTGTCAGTCTCCATGGGAACCTTTCACTCTCTCAGTCTACATGGGAACTTGTCGAACTCTCAGTCTCCATGGGAACTTCTGACACTCTCAGTCTCCATGGGAACTTGTCGCACTCTCAGTCTCCATGCGAACTTGTCGTACTCTCAGTCTCCATGGGAACTTGTCGCACTCTCAGTCTCAGTGGGAACTGGTCACACGCTCCAGTCTCCGTGGAACTTGTCACGCTCTCAGTCTCTCTGGGCACTTGTCACACTCTCAGTCTCCATGGGAACCTGTCACACTCTCAGCCTCCATGGGAGCATGTGACACTCTGAAACTCCATGGGAACTTGTCGCACTCTCAGTCTCCATGGGAACTTGTCGCACTCTCAGTCTCAGTGGGAACTGGTCACACGCTCAGTCTCCGTTGGAACTTGTCACGCTCTCAGTCTCTCTGGGAACTTGTCACACTCTCAGTCTCCATGGGAACCCTGTCACACTCTCAACCTCCATGGGACCATGTGACACTCTGAAACTCCATGGGAACTTGTCGCACTCTCAGTCTCCATGGAACTTCTCGCACTCTCAGTCTCAGTGGGAACTGGTCACACGCTCAGTCTCCGTGGAAACTTGCCACGCTCTCAGTCTCCCTGGGAACTTGTCACACTCTCAGTCTCCATGGGAACCTGTCACACTCTCAGCCTCCATGGGAGCTTGTGACACTCTCAAAACTCCATGGGAACTTGTCGCACTCTCAGTCTCCATGGGAACTGTCACACTCTCAGTCTCCATGGGAACTTCTGACGCTCTCAGTCTCCATAGGAACTTCTCACATCTCAGTCTCCATGGGAACTTGTCACACTCTCAATCTACATGGGAACTTGTCACACTGTCAGTCTCCATGGGAACTTCTCACACTCTCAGTCTACATGGGAACTTGTCACACTCTCAGACTCCATTTGAACTTGTCACACTCTCAGTCTCCATAGGAACTTGTCACATCTCAGTCTACATGGGAACTTGTCACAATCTCAGTCTCCATGGGAACTTGTCACTCTCTCAGTCTACATGAGAACTTGTCACACTCTCAGTCTCCATGGGAACCTGTCACACTCTCAGTCTCCGTGGGAACTTATCACACTCTCAGTCTCCATGGGAACTTGTCACACTCTCAGTCTACATGGAAACTTGTCACACTCTCAGTCTCCATGGGAACTTGTCACACTCTCAGCCTACATGAGAACTTGTCACACTCTCAGTCTCCATGGGAACTTGTCACAGTCTCAGTCTACATGGGAACCTGTCACACTCTCAGTCTCCATGGGAACTTGTCACAGTCTCAGTCTACATGGGAGCTTGTCGCACTCTCAGTCTCCATGGGAACTTGTCACACTCTCAGTCTCCATGGGAACTTGTCACACTTTAAGTCTCCATGGGAACTTGTCACACTCTCAGTCTCCATGGGAACTTGTCACACATTAAGTCTCCATGGGAACTTGTCACACTCTCAGTTTACATGGGAACTTGTCACACTCTGAGTCTCCATGGGAACGTGTCACTCTCTCAGTGTACATGGGAACTTGTCGCACTCTCAGTCTCCATGGGAACTTCTGACACTCTCAGTCTCCATGGGAACTTTTCGCACTCTCAGTGTCCATAGGAACTTGTCTCATCTCAGTCTACATGGGAACTTGTCACAATCTCAGTCTCCATGGGAACTTGTCACTCTCTCAGTCTACATGAGAACTTGTCACACTCTCAGTCTCCATGGGAACCTGTCACACTCTCAGTCTCCATGGGAACTTATCACACTCTCAGACTCCATGGGAACTTGTCACACTCTCAATCTACATGGAAACTTGTCACACTCTCAGTCTCCATGGGAGCTTGTCACACTCTCAGTCTACATGAGAACTTGTCACACTCTCAGTCTCCATGGGAACTTGTCACAGTCTCAGTCTACATGGGAGCTTGTCGCACTCTCAGTCTCCATGGGAACTTGTCACACTCTCAGTCTCCATGGGAATTTGTCACAATTTAAGTCTCCATGGGAACTTGTCACACTCTCAGTGTCCATGGGAACTTGTCACACTCTCAGTTTACATGGGAACTTGTCACACTGTCAGTCTCCATGGGATCGTGTCACTCTCTCAGTCTACATGGGAACTTGTCGCACTCTCAGTCTCCATGGGAACTTGTCGCACTGTCAGTCTCCATGGGAACTTCTGACACTCTCAGTCTCCATGGGAACTTTTCGCACTCTCAGTCTCCATGCGACTTGTCGTACTCTCAGTCTCCATGGGAACTTGTCGCACTCTCAGTCTCAGTGGAACTGGTCACACGCTCAGTCTCCGTGGGAACTTGTCACGCTCTCAGTCTCTCTGGGCACTTGTCACACTCTCAGTCTCCATGGGAACCTGTCACACTCTCAGCCTCCATGGGAGCATGTGACACTCTGAAACTCCATGGGAACTTGTCGCACTCTCAGTCTCCATGGGAACTTGTCGCACTCTCAGTCTCAGTGGGAACTGGTCACACGCTCAGTCTCCGTTGGAACTTGTCACGCTCTCAGTCTCTCTGGGAACTTGTCACACTCTCAGTCTCCATGGGAACCTGTCACACTCTCAACCTCCATGGGACCATGTGACACTCTGAAACTCCATGGGAACTTGTCGCACTCTCAGTCTCCATGGGAACTTCTCGCACTCTCAGTCTCAGTGGGGAACTGGTCACACGCTCAGTCTCCGTGGAAACTTGCCACGCTCTCAGTCTCCCTGGGAACTTGTCACACTCTCAGTCTCCATGGGAACCTGTCACACTCTCAGCCTCCATGGGAGCTTGTGACACTCTCAAACTCCATGGGAACTTGTCGCACTCTCAGTCTCCATGGGAACTTGTCACACTCTCAGTCTCCATGGGAACTTCTGACGCTCTCAGTCTCCATAGGAACTTCTCACATCTCAGTCTCCATGGGAACTTGTCACACTCTCAATCTACATGGGAACTTGTCACACTGTCAGTCTCCATGGGAACTTCTCACACTCTCAGTCTACATGGGAACTTGTCACACTCTCAGACTCCATTTGAACTTGTCACACTCTCAGTCTCCATAGGAACTTGTCACATCTCAGTCTACATGGGAACTTGTCACAATCTCAGTCTCCATGGGAACTTGTCACTCTCTCAGTCTACATGAGAACTTGTCACACTCTCAGTCTCCATGGGAACCTGTCCACACTCTCAGTCTCCGTGGGAACTTATCACACTCTCAGTCTCCATGGGAACTTGTCACACTCTCAGTCTACATGGAAACTTGTCACACTCTCAGTCTCCATGGGAACTTGTCACACTCTCAGCCTACATGAGAACTTGTCACACTCTCAGTCTCCAATGGGAACTTGTCACAGTCTCAGTCTACATGGGAACCTGTCACACTCTCAGTCTCCATGGGAACTTGTCACAGTCTCAGTCTACATGGGAGCTTGTCGCACTCTCAGTCTCCATGGGAACTTGTCACACTCTCAGTCTCCATGGGAACTTGTCACACTTTAAGTCTCCATGGGAACTTGTCACACTCTCAGTCTCCATGGGAACTTGTCACACATTAAGTCTCCATGGGAACTTGTCACACTCTCAGTTTACATGGGAACTTGTCACACTCTGAGTCTCCATGGGAACGTGTCACTCTCTCAGTGTACATGGGAACTTGTCGCACTCTCAGTCTCCATGGGAACTTCTGACACTCTCAGTCTCCATGGGAACTTTTCGCACTCTCAGTGTCCATAGGAACTTGTCTCATCTCAGTCTACATGGGAACTTGTCACAATCTCAGTCTCCATGGGAACTTGTCACTCTCTCAGTCTACATGAGAACTTGTCACACTCTCAGTCTCCATGGGAACCTGTCACACTCTCAGTCTCCATGGGAACTTATCACACCTCTCAGACTCCATGGGAACTTGTCACACTCTCAATCTACATGGAAACTTGTCACACTCTCAGTCTCCATGGGAGCTTGTCACACTCTCAGTCTACATGAGAACTTGTCACACTCTCAGTCTCCATGGGAACTTGTCACAGTCTCAGTCTACATGGGAGCTTGTCGCACTCTCAGTCTCCATGGGAACTTGTCACACTCTCAGTCTCCATGGGAATTTGTCACAATTTAAGTCTCCATGGGAACTTGTCACACTCTCAGTGTCCATGGGAACTTGTCACACTCTCAGTTTACATGGGAACTTGTCACACTGTCAGTCTCCATGGGATCCGTGTCACTCTCTCAGTCTACATGGGAACTTGTCGCACTCTCAGTCTCCATGGGAACTTGTCGCACTGTCAGTCTCCATGGGAACTTCTGACACTCTCAGTCTCCATGGGAACTTTTCGCACTCTCAGTCTCCATAGGAACTTGTCACATCTCAGTCTCCATGGGAACTTGTCACACTCTCAGTCTCCATGGGAACCTGTCACACTCTCAGACTCCATGGAGCTTGTAACACTCTCAGTCTCCATGGGAACTTGTCACACTCTCAGTCTCCATGGGAACTTGACACACTCTCAGTGTACATGCGAACCTGTCACACTCTCAGTCTCCACGGGAACTTGTCACACTTTGTCTCAATGGGAACCTGTCACACTCTCAGTCTCCATGGGAACTTGTCACACTCTCAGTCTACATGGAAACTTGTCACACTCTCAGTCTCTATGGGAACTTGTCACACTCTCAGTCTACATGAGAACTTGTCACACTCTCAGTCTCCATGGGAACTTGTCACACATTAAGTCTCCATGGGACCTTGTCACACTCTCAGTTTACATGGGAACTTGTCACACTCTGAGTCTCCATGGGAACGTGTCACTCTCTCAGTGTACATGGGAACTTGTCGGCACTCTCAGTCTCCATGGGAACTTCTGACACTCTCAGTCTCCATGGGAACTTTTCGCACTCTCAGTGTCCATAGGAACTTGTCACATCTCAGTCTACATGGGAACTTGTCACAATCTCAGTCTCCATGGGAACTTGTCACTCTCACAGTCTACATGAGAACTTGTCACACTCTCAGTCTCCATGGGAACCTGTCACACTCTCAGTCTCCATGGGAACTTATCACACTCTCAGTCTCCATGGAACTTGTCACACTCTCAGTCTACATGGAAACTTGTCACACTCTCAGTCTCCATGGGAACTTGTCACACTCTCAGTCTACATGAGAACTTGTCACTCTCTCAGTCTCAATGGGAACTTGTCACAGTCTCAGTCTACATGGGAGGCTTGTCGCACTCTCTCAGTCTCCATGGGAACTTGTCACACTCTCAGTCTCCATGGGAATTTGTCACAATTTAAGTCTCCATGGGAACTTGTCACACTCTCAGTCTCCATGGGAACTTGTCACACTCTCAGTTTACATGGGAACTTGTCACACTGTCCGTCTCCATGGGATCGTGTCACTCTCTCAGTCTACATGGGAACTTGTCGCACTCTCAGTCTCCATGGGAACTTGTCGCACTCTCAGTCTCCATGGGAACTTCTGACACTCTCAGTCTCCATGGGAACTTTTCGCACTCTCGGTCTCCATAGGAACTTGTCACATCTCAGTCTCTATGGGAATTTGTCACACTCTCAGTCTACATGGAAACTTGTCACACTCTCAGTCTCCATGGGAACTTGTCACACTCTCAGTCCACATGAGCACTTGTCACACTCTCAATCTCCCTGGGAACTTGTCACAGTCTCAGTCTCCATGGGAACTTGTCACTCTCTCAGTCTACATGAGAACTTGTCACACTCTCAGTCTCCATGGGAACCTGTCACACTCTCAGTCTCCATGGGAACTTATCACACTCTTAGTCTCCATGGGAACTTGTCACACTCTCAGTCTACATGGAAACTTGTCACACTCTCAGTCTCCATGGGAACTTGTCACACCCCTCAGTCTACATGAGAACTTGTCACACTCTCAGTCTCCATGGGAACTTGTCACAGTCTCAGTCTACATGGAGCTTGTCGCACTCTCAGTCTCCATGGGAACTTGTCACACTCTCAGTCTCCATGGAATTTGTCACAATTTAAGTCTCCATGGGAACTTGTCACACTCTCAGTCTCCATGGGAACTTGTCACACTCTCAGTTTACATGGGAACTTGTCACACTGTCAGTCTCCATGGGATCGTGTCACTCTCTCAGTCTCCATGGGAACTTGTCGCACTCTCAGTCTCCATGGGCACTTCTGACACTCTCAGTCTCCATGGGACCTTTTCGCACTCTCAGTCTCCATAGGAAATTGTCACATCTCAGTCTCCATGGGAATTTGTCACACTCTCAGTCCACATGGAAACTTGTCACAGTCCCAGTCTCCATGGGAACTTGTCACACTCTCAGTCTCCATGGGAACTTGTCACACTTTAAGTCTCCATGGGAACTTGTCACACTCTCAGTCTCCATGGGAAGTTGTCACACTCTCAGTCTTCATGGGAACTTGTCACACTCTCAGTTTACATGGGAACTTGTCACACTCTCAGCCTCCATGGGAACGTGTCACTATCTCAGTCTACATGGGAACTTGTCGCACTCTCAGTCTCCATGGGAACTTGTCGCACTGTCAGTCTCCATGGGAACTTCTGACACTCTCAGTCTCCATGGGAACTTTTCGCACTCTCAGTCTCCATAGGAACTTGTCACATCTCAGTCTCCATGGGAACTTGTCACCCTCTCAGTCTCCATGGGAACCTGTCACACTCTCAGACTCCATGGGAGCTTGTAACACTCTCAGTCTCCATGGGAACTTGTCACACTCTCAGTCTCCATGGGAACTTGACACACTCTCAGTGTACATGGGAACCTGTCACACTCTCATTCTCCACGGGAACTTGTCACACTCTGTCTCAATGGGAACCTGTCACACTCTCAGTCTCCATGGGAGCTTGTCACACTCTCAGTCTACATGGAAACTTGTCACACTCTCAGTCTCTATGGGAACTTGTCACACTCTCAGTCTACATGAGAACTTGTCACACTCTCAGTCTCCATGGGAACTTGTCACAGTCTCAGTCTACATGGGAGCTTGTCGCACTCTCAGTCTCCATGGAACTTGTCACACTCTCAGTCTCCATGGGAACTTGTCACACTCTCAGTCTCCATGGGAACGTGTCACTCTCTCAGTCTACATGGGAACTTGTCGCACTCTCAGTCTCCATGGGAACTTGTCGCACTCTCAGTCTCAATGGGAACTTGTCGCACTCTCAGTCTCCATGGGAACTTCTGACACTCTCAGTCTCCATGGGAACTTGTCGCACTCTCAGTCTCCATAGAAACTTCTCACATCTCAGTCTCCATGGGAACTTGTCACACTCTCAATCTCCATGGGAACTTGTCACACTCTCAGTCTACATGGAAACTTATCACACTCTCAGTCTCCATGTGAACTTGTCACACTCTCAGTCTACATGAGAACTTGTCAGACTCTCAGTCTCCATGGGAACTTGTCACAGTCTCAGTCTACATGGGAGCTTGTCGCACTCTGAGTCTCCATGGGAACTTGTCACACTCTCAGTCTCCATGGGAACTTGTCACACTCTCAGTTTACATGGGAACTTGTCACACTGTCAGTCTCCATGGGAACCTTTCACTCTCTCAGTCTACATGGGAACTTGTCGAACTCTCAGTCTCCATGGGAACTTCTGACACTCTCAGTCTCCATGGGAACTTGTCGCACTCTCAGTCTCCATGCGAACTTGTCGTACTCTCAGTCTCCATGGGAACTTGTCGCACTCTCAGTCTCAGTGGGAACTGGTCACACGCTCAGTCTCCGTGGGAACTTGTCACGCTCTCAGTCTCTCTGGGCACTTGTCACACTCTCAGTCTCCATGGGAACCTGTCACACTCTCAGCCTCCATGGGAGCATGTGACACTCTGAAACTCCATGGGAACTTGTCGCACTCTCAGTCTCCATGGGAACTTGTCGCACTCTCAGTCTCAGTGGGAACTGGTCACACGCTCAGTCTCCGTTGGAACTTGTCACGCTCTCAGTCTCTCTGGGAACTTGTCACACTCTCAGTCTCCATGGGAACCTGTCACACTCTCAACCTCCATGGGACCATGTGACACTCTGAAACTCCATGGGAACTTGTCGCACTCTCAGTCTCCATGGGAACTTCTCGCACTCTCAGTCTCAGTGGGAACTGGTCACACGCTCAGTCTCCGTGGAAACTTGCCACGCTCTCAGTCTCCCTGGGAACTTGTCACACTCTCAGTCTCCATGGGAACCTGTCACACTCTCAGCCTCCATGGGAGCTTGTGACACTCTCAAACTCCATGGGAACTTGTCGCACTCTCAGTCTCCATGGGAACTTGTCACACTCTCAGTCTCCATGGGAACTTCTGACGCTCTCAGTCTCCATAGGAACTTCTCACATCTCAGTCTCCATGGGAACTTGTCACACTCTCAATCTACATGGGAACTTGTCACACTGTCAGTCTCCATGGGAACTTCTCACACTCTCAGTCTACATGGGAACTTGTCACACTCTCAGACTCCATTTGAACTTGTCACACTCTCAGTCTCCATAGGAACTTGTCACATCTCAGTCTACATGGGAACTTGTCACAATCTCAGTCTCCATGGGAACTTGTCACTCTCTCAGTCTACATGAGAACTTGTCACACTCTCAGTCTCCATGGGAACCTGTCACACTCTCAGTCTCCGTGGGAACTTATCACACTCTCAGTCTCCATGGGAACTTGTCACACTCTCAGTCTACATGGAAACTTGTCACACTCTCAGTCTCCATGGGAACTTGTCACACTCTCAGCCTACATGAGAACTTGTCACACTCTCAGTCTCCATGGGAACTTGTCACAGTCTCAGTCTACATGGGAACCTGTCACACTCTCAGTCTCCATGGGAACTTGTCACAGTCTCAGTCTACATGGGAGCTTGTCGCACTCTCAGTCTCCATGGGAACTTGTCACACTCTCAGTCTCATGGGAACTTGTCACACTTTAAGTCTCCATGGGAACTTGTCACACTCTCAGTCTCCATGGGAACTTGTCACACATTAAGTCTCCATGGGAACTTGTCACACTCTCAGTTTACATGGGAACTTGTCACACTCTGAGTCTCCATGGGAACGTGTCACTCTCTCAGTGTACATGGGAACTTGTCGCACTCTCAGTCTCCATGGGAACTTCTGACACTCTCAGTCTCCATGGGAACTTTTCGCACTCTCAGTGTCCATAGGAACTTGTCTCATCTCAGTCTACATGGGAACTTGTCACAATCTCAGTCTCCATGGGAACTTGTCACTCTCTCAGTCTACATGAGAACTTGTCACACTCTCAGTCTCCATGGGAACCTGTCACACTCTCAGTCTCCATGGGAACTTATCACACTCTCAGACTCCATGGGAACTTGTCACACTCTCAATCTACATGGAAACTTGTCACACTCTCAGTCTCCATGGGAGCTTGTCACACTCTCAGTCTACATGAGAACTTGTCACACTCTCAGTCTCCATGGGAACTTGTCACAGTCTCAGTCTACATGGGAGCTTGTCGCACTCTCAGTCTCCATGGGAACTTGTCACACTCTCAGTCTCCATGGGAATTTGTCACAATTTAAGTCTCCATGGGAACTTGTCACACTCTCAGTGTCCATGGGAACTTGTCACACTCTCAGTTTACATGGGAAACTTGTCACACTGTCAGTCTCCATGGGATCGTGTCACTCTCTCAGTCTACATGGGAACTTGTCGCACTCTCAGTCTCCATGGGAACTTGTCGCACTGTCAGTCTCCATGGGAACTTCTGACACTCTCAGTCTCCATGGGAACTTTTCGCACTCTCAGTCTCCATAGGAACTTGTCACATCTCAGTCTCCATGGGAACTTGTCACACTCTCAGTCTCCATGGGAACCTGTCACACTCTCAGACTCCATGGGAGCTTGTAACACTCTCAGTCTCCATGGGAACTTGTCACACTCTCAGTCTCCATGGGAACTTGACACACTCTCAGTGTACATGCGAACCTGTCACACTCTCAGTCTCCACGGGAACTTGTCACACTCTGTCTCAATGGGAACCTGTCACACTCTCAGTCTCCATGGGAACTTGTCACACTCTCAGTCTACATGGAAACTTGTCACACTCTCAGTCTCTATGGGAACTTGTCACACTCTCAGTCTACATGAGAACTTGTCACACTCTCTGTCTCCATGGGAACTTGTCACACATTAAGTCTCCATGGGACCTTGTCACACTCTCAGTTTACATGGAACTTGTCACACTCTGAGTCTCCATGGGAACGTGTCACTCTCTCAGTGTACATGGGAACTTGTCGCACTCTCAGTCTCCATGGAACTTCTGACACTCTCAGTCTCCATGGGAACTTTTCGCACTCTCAGTGTCCATAGGAACTTGTCACATCTCAGTCTACATGGGAACTTGTCACAATCTCAGTCTCCATGGGAACTTGTCACTCTCACAGTCTACATGAGAACTTGTCACACTCTCAGTCTCCATGGGAACCTGTCACACTCTCAGTCTCCATGGGAACTTATCACACTCTCAGTCTCCATGGGAACTTGTCACACTCTCAGTCTACATGGAAACTTGTCACACTCTCAGTCTCCATGGGAACTTGTCACACTCTCAGTCTACATGAGAACTTGTCACTCTCTCAGTCTCAATGGGAACTTGTCACAGTCTCAGTCTACATGGGAGCTTGTCGCACTCTCAGTCTCCATGGGAACTTGTCACACTCTCAGTCTCCATGGGAATTTGTCACAATTTAAGTCTCCATGGGAACTTGTCACACTCTCAGTCTCCATGGGAACTTGTCACACTCTCAGTTTACATGGGAACTTGTCACACTGTCCGTCTCCATGGGATCGTGTCACTCTCTCAGTCTACATGGGAACTTGTCGCACTCTCAGTCTCCATGGGAACTTGTCGCACTCTCAGTCTCCATGGGAACTTCTGACACTCTCAGTCTCCATGGGAACTTTTCGCACTCTCGGTCTCCATAGGAACTTGTCACATCTCAGTCTCTATGGGAATTTGTCACACTCTCAGTCTACATGGAAACTTGTCACACTCTCAGTCTCCATGGGAACTTGTCACACTCTCAGTCCACATGAGCACTTGTCACACTCTCAATCTCCCTGGGAACTTGTCACAGTCTCAGTCTCCATGGGAACTTGTCACTCTCTCAGTCTACATGAGAACTTGTCACACTCTCAGTCTCCATGGGAACCTGTCACACTCTCAGTCTCCATGGGAACTTATCACACTCTTAGTCTCCATGGGAACTTGTCACACTCTCAGTCTACATGGAAACTTGTCACACTCTCAGTCTCCATGGGAACTTGTCACACCCTCAGTCTACATGAGAACTTGTCACACTCTCAGTCTCCATGGGAACTTGTCACAGTCTCAGTCTACATGGGAGCTTGTCGCACTCTCAGTCTCCATGGGAACTTGTCACACTCTCAGTCTCCATGGGAATTTGTCACAATTTAAGTCTCCATGGGAACTTGTCACACTCTCAGTCTCCATGGGAACTTGTCACACTCTCAGTTTACATGGGAACTTGTCACACTGTCAGTCTCCATGGGATCGTGTCACTCTCTCAGTCTCCATGGGAACTTGTCGCACTCTCAGTCTCCATGGGCACTTCTGACACTCTCAGTCTCCATGGGACCTTTTCGCACTCTCAGTCTCCATAGGAACTTGTCACATCTCAGTCTCCATGGGAATTTGTCACACTCTCAGTCCACATGGAAACTTGTCACAGTCCCAGTCTCCATGGGAACTTGTCACACTCTCAGTCTCCATGGGAACTTGTCACACTTTAAGTCTCCATGGGAACTTGTCACACTCTCAGTCTCCATGGGAAGTTGTCACACTCTCAGTCTTCATGGGAACTTGTCACACTCTCAGTTTACATGGGAACTTGTCACACTCTCAGCCTCCATGGGAACGTGTCACTATCTCAGTCTACATGGGAACTTGTCGCACTCTCAGTCTCCATGGGAACTTGTCGCACTGTCAGTCTCCATGGGAACTTCTGACACTCTCAGTCTCCATGGGAACTTTTCGCACTCTCAGTCTCCATAGGAACTTGTCACATCTCAGTCTCCATGGGAACTTGTCACCCTCTCAGTCTCCATGGGAACCTGTCACACTCTCAGACTCCATGGGAGCTTGTAACACTCTCAGTCTCCATGGGAACTTGTCACACTCTCAGTCTCCATGGGAACTTGACACACTCTCAGTGTACATGGGAACCTGTCACACTCTCATTCTCCACGGGAACTTGTCACACTCTGTCTCAATGGGAACCTGTCACACTCTCAGTCTCCATGGGAGCTTGTCACACTCTCAGTCTACATGGAAACTTGTCACACTCTCAGTCTCTATGGGAACTTGTCACACTCTCAGTCTACATGAGAACTTGTCACACTCTCAGTCTCCATGGGAACTTGTCACAGTCTCAGTCTACATGGGAGCTTGTCGCACTCTCAGTCTCCATGGGAACTTGTCACACTCTCAGTCTCCATGGGAACTTGTCACACTCTCAGTCTCCATGGGAACGTGTCACTCTCTCAGTCTACATGGGAACTTGTCGCACTCTCAGTCTCCATGGGAACTTGTCGCACTCTCAGTCTCAATGGGAACTTGTCGCACTCTCAGTCTCCATGGGAACTTCTGACACTGTCAGTCTCCATGGGAACTTGTCGCACTCTCAGTCTCCATAGAAACTTCTCACATCTCAGTCTCCATGGGAACTTGTCACACTCTCAATCTACATGGGAACTTGTCACACTCTCAGACTCCATTTGAACTTCTCACACTCTCAGGCTCCGTGGGAACTTGTCACACTCTGAGTCTCCATGGGAACGTGTCACTCTCTCAGTGTACAAGGGAACTTGTCGCACTCTCAGTCTCAATGGGAACTTGTCGAACTCTCAGTCTCCATGGGAACTTCTGACACTCTCAGTCTCCATGGGAACTTTTCGCACTCTCAGTCTCCATAGGAACTTCTCACATCTCAGTCTCCATGGGAACTTGTCACACTCTCAATCTACATGGGAACTTGTCACACTGCCAGTCTCCATGGGAACTTCTCACACTCTCAGTCTACATGGGAACTTGTCACACTCTCAGACTCCATTTGAACTCACACTCTCAGGCTCCGTGGGAACTTGTCACACTCTGAGTCTCCATGGGAACGTGTCACTCTCTCAGTGTACATGGGAACTTGTCCCACTCTCAGTCTCCATGGGAACTTCTGACACTCTCAGTCTCCATGGGAACTTTTCGCACTCTCAGTCTCCATAGGAACTTGTCAAATCTGAGTCTACATGGGAACTTGTCACAATCTCAGTCTCCATGGGAACTTGTCACTCTCTCAGTCTACATGAGAACTTGTCACACTCTCAGTCTCCATGGGAACCTGTCACACTCTCAGTCTCCATGGGAACTTATCACACTCTCAATCTCCATGGGAACTTGTCACACTCTCAGTCTACATGGGAACTTGTCACACTCTCAGTCTACATGAGAACTTGTCACACTCTCAGTCTCCATGGGAACTTGTCACAGTCTCAGTCTACATGGGAGCTTGTCGCACTCTGAGTCTCCATGGGAACTTGTCACACTCTCAGTCTCCATGGGAAGTTGTCACACTCTCAGTTTACATGGGAACTTGTCACACTGTCAGTCTCCATGGGAACCTTTCACTCTCTCAGTCTACATGGGAACTTGTCGCACTCTCAGTCTCCATGGGAACTTCTGACACTCTCAGTCTCCATGGGAACTTGTCGCACTCTCAGTCTCCATGCGAACTTGTCGCACTCTCAGTCTCCATGGGAACTTGTCGCACTCTCAGTCTCAGTGGGAACTGGTCACACGCTCAGTCTCCGTGGGAACTTGTCACGCTCTCAGTCTCTCTGGGAACTTGTCACACTCTCAGTCTCCATGGGAACCTGTCACACTCTCAGCCTCCATGGGAGCATGTGACACTCTGAAACTCCATGGGAACTTGTCGCACTCTCAGTCTCCATGGGAACTTGTCGCACTCTCAGTCTCAGTGGGAACTGGTCACACGCTCAGTCTCCGTGGAAACTTGTCACGCTCTCAGTCTCCCTGGGAACTTGTCACACTCTCAGTCTCCATGGGAACCTGTCAGACTCTCAGCCTCCATGGGAGCTTGTGACACTCTCAAACTCCATGGGAACTTGTCGCACTCTCAGTCTCCATGTGAACTTGTCACACTCTCAGTCTCCATGGGAACTTCTGACGCTCTCAGTCTCCATAGGAACTTCTCACATCTCAGTCTCCATGGGAACTTGTCACACTCTCAATCTACATGGGAACTTCTCACACTGTCAGTCTCCATGGGAACTTCTCACACTCTCAGTCTACATGGGAACTTGTCACACTCTCAGACTCCATTTGAACTTGTCACACTCTCAGGCTCCGTGGGAACTTGTCACACTCTCAGTCTCCATGGGAACGTGTCACTCTCTCAGTCTACATGGGAACTTGTCGCACTCTCAGTCTCCATGGGAACTTCTGACACTCTCAGTCTCCATGGGAACTTTTCGCACTCTCAGTGTCCATAGGAACTTGTCACATCTCAGTCTACATGGGAACTTGTCACAATCTCAGTCTCCATGGGAACTTGTCACTCTCTCAGTCTACATGAGAACTTGTCACACTCTCAGTCTCCATGGGAACCTGTCACACTCTCAGTCTCCATGGGAACTTATCACACTCTCAGTCTCCATGGGAACTTGTCACACTCTCAATCTACATGGAAACTTGTCACACTCTCAGTCTCCATGGGAACTTGTCACACTCTCAGTCTACATGAGAACTTGTCACACTCTCAGTCTCCATGGGAACTTGTCACAGACTCAGTCTACATGGGAGCTTGTCGCACTCTCAGTCTCCATGGGAACTTGTCACACTCTCAGTCTCCATGGGAATTTGTCACAATTTAAGTCTCCATGGGAACTTGTCACACTCTCAGTCTCCATGGGAACTTGTCACACTCTCAGTTTACATGGGAACTTGTCACACTGTCAGTCTCCATGGGATCGTGTCACTCTCTCTGTCTACATGGGAACTTGTCGCACTCTCAGTCTCCATGGGAACTTGTCGCACTCTCAGTCTCCATGGGAACTTCTGACACTCTCAGTCTCCATGGGAACTTTTCGCACTCTCAGTCTCCATAGGAACTTGTCACATCTCAGTCTCCATGGGAATTTGTCACACTCTCAGTCTACATGGAAACTTGTCACACTCTCAGTCTCCATGGGAAGTTGTCACACTCTCAGTCCACATGAGCACTTTTCACACTCTCAATCTCCATGGGAACTTGTCACAGTCTCAGTCTACATGGGAGCTTGTCGCACTATCAGTCTCCATGGGAACTTGTCACACTCTCAGTCTACATGGGAACCTGTCACACTCTCAGTCTCCATGGGAACTTGTCACAGTCTCAGTCTACATGGGAGCTTGTCGCACTCTCAGTCTCCATGGGAACTTGTCACACTCTCAGTCTCCAAGGGAACTTGTCACACTTTAAGTCTCCATGGGAACTTGTCACACTCTCAGTCTCCATGGGAACTTGTCACACTCTCAGTCTACATGGAAACTTGTCACACTCTCAGTCTCTATGGGAACTTGTCACACTCTCAGTCTACATGAGAACTTGTCACACTCTCAGTCTCCATGGGAACTTGTCACAGTCTCAGTCTACATGGGAGCTTGTCGCACTCACAGTCTCCATGGGAACTTGTCACACTCTCAGTCTCCATAGGAACTTGTCATACTCTCAGTCTCCATGGGAACTTGTCACACTCTCAGTCTCCATGGGAACGTGTCACTCTCTCAGTCTACATGGGAACTTGTCGCACTCTCAGTCTCCATGGGAACTTGTCGCACTCTCAGTCTCAATGGGAACTTGTCGCACTCTCAGTCTCCATGGGAACTTCTGACACTCTCAGTCTCCATGGGAACTTGTCGCACTCTCAGTCTCCATAGGAAATTCTCACATCTCAGTCTCCATGGGAACTTGTCACACTGCCAGTCTCCATGGGAACTTCTCACACTCTCAGTCTACATGGGAACTTGTCACACTCTCAGACTCCATTTGAACTTCTCACACACTCAGGCTCCGTGGGAACTTGTCACACTCTGAGTCTCCAGGGGAACGTGTCACTCTCTCAGTGTACATGGCAACTTGTCGCACTCTCAGTCTCCATGGGAACTTCTGACACTCTCAGTCTCCATGGGAACTTTTCGCACTCTCAGTCTCCATAGGAACTTGTCACATCTGAGTCTACATGGGAACTTGTCACAATCTCAGTCTCCATGGGAACTTGTCACTCTCTCAGTCTACATGAGAACTTGTCACACTCTCAGTCTCCATGGGAAATTGTCACACTCTCAGTCTCCATGGGAACTTATCACACTCTCAAACTACATGGAAACTTGTCACACTCTCAGTCTCCATGGGAACTTGTCACACTCTCAGTCTACATGAGAACTTGTCACACTCTCAGTCTCCATGGGAACTTGTCACAGTCCCAGTCTACATGGGAGCTTGTCGCACTCTCAGTCTCCATGGGAACTTGTCACACTCTCAGTCTCCATGGGAATTTGTCACAATTTAAGTCTCCATGGGAACTTGTCACACTCTCAGTCTCCATGGGAACTTGTCACACTCTCAGTTTACATGGGAACTTGTCACACTGTCAGTCTCCATGGGATCGTGTCACTCTCTCAGTCTACATGGGAACTTGTCGCACTCTCAGTCTCCATGGGAACTTGTCGCACTCTCAGTTTCCATGGGAACTTCTGACACTCTCAGTCTCCATGGGAGCTTTTCGCACTCTCAGTCTCCATAGGAACTTGTCACATCTCAGTCTCCATGGGAATTTGTCACACTCTCAGTCTACATGGAAACTTGTCACACTCTCAGTCTCCATGGGAAATTGTCACACTCTCAGTCCACATGAGCACTTTTCACACTCTCAATCTCCATGGGAACTTGTCACAGTCTCAGTCTACATGGGAGCTTGTCGCACTATCAGTCTCCATGGGAACTTGTCACACTCTCAGTCTCCAAGGGAACTTGTCACACTTTAAGTCTCCATGGGAACTTGTCACACTCTCAGTCTCCATGGGAACTTGTCACACTCTCAGTCTACATGGAAACTTGTCACACTCTCAGTCTCTATGGGAACTTGTCACACTCTCAGTCTACATGAGAACTTGTCACACTCTCAGTCTCCATGGGAACTTGTCACAGTCTCAGTCTACATGGGAGCTTGTCGCACTCACAGTCTCCATGGGAACTTGTCACACTCTCAGTCTCCATGGGAACTTGTCATACTCTCAGTCTCCATGGGAACTTGTCACACTCTCAGTCTCCATGGGAACGTGTCACTCTCTCAGTCTACATGGGAACCTGTCGCACTCTCAGTCTCCATGGGAACTTGTCGCACTCTCAGTCTCAATGGGAACTTGTCGCACTCTCAGTCTCCATGGGAACTTCTGACACTCTCAGTCTCCATGGGAACTTGTCGCACTCTCAGTCTCCATAGGAAATTCTCACATCTCAGTCTCCATGGGAACTTGACACACTGCCAGTCTCCATGGGAACTTCTCACACTCTCAGTCTACATGGGAACTTCTCACACTCTCAGTCTCCATGGGAACTTATCACACTCTCAAACTACATGGAAACTTGTCACACTCTCAGTCTCCATGGGAACTTGTCACACTCTCAGTCTACATGAGAACTTGTCACACTCTCAGTCTCCATGGGAACTTGTCACAGTCCCAGTCTACATGGGAGCTTGTCGCACTCTCAGTCTCCATGGGAACTTGTCACACTCTCAGTCTCCATGGGAATTTGTCACAATTTAAGTCTCCATGGGAACTTGTCACACTCTCAGTCTCCATGGGAACTTGTCACACTCTCAGTTTACATGGGAACTTGTCACACTGTCAGTCTCCATGGGATCGTGTCACTCTCTCAGTCTACATGGGAACTTGTCGCACTCTCAGTCTCCATGGGAACTTGTCGCACTCTCAGTTTCCATGGGAACTTCTGACACTCTCAGTCTCCATGGGAGCTTTTCGCACTCTCAGTCTCCATAGGAACTTGTCACATCTCAGTCTCCATGGGAATTTGTCACACTCTCAGTCTACATGGAAACTTGTCACACTCTCAGTCTCCATGGGAAATTGTCACACTCTCAGTCCACATGAGCACTTTTCACACTCTCAATCTCCATGGGAACTTGTCACAGTCTCAGTCTACATGGGAGCTTGTCGCACTATCAGTCTCCATGGGAACTTGTCACACTCTCAGTCTCCAAGGGAACTTGTCACACTTTAAGTCTCCATGGGAACTTGTCACACTCTCAGTCTCCATGGGAACTTGTCACACTCTCAGTCTACATGGAAACTTGTCACACTCTCAGTCTCTATGGGAACTTGTCACACTCTCAGTCTACATGAGAACTTGTCACACTCTCAGTCTCCATGGGAACTTGTCACAGTCTCAGTCTACATGGGAGCTTGTCGCACTCACAGTCTCCATGGGAACTTGTCACACTCTCAGTCTCCATGGGAACTTGTCATACTCTCAGTCTCCATGGGAACTTGTCACACTCTCAGTCTCCATGGGAACGTGTCACTCTCTCAGTCTACATGGGAACCTGTCGCACTCTCAGTCTCCATGGGAACTTGTCGCACTCTCAGTCTCAATGGGAACTTGTCGCACTCTCAGTCTCCATGGGAACTTCTGACACTCTCAGTCTCCATGGGAACTTGTCGCACTCTCAGTCTCCATAGGAAATTCTCACATCTCAGTCTCCATGGGAACTTGACACACTGCCAGTCTCCATGGGAACTTCTCACACTCTCAGTCTACATGGGAACTTGTCACACTCTCAGACTCCATTTGAACTTCTCACACACTCAGGCTCCGTGGGAACTTGTCACACTCTGAGTCTCCATGGGAACGTGTCACTCTCTCAGTGTACATGGGAACTTGTCGCACTCTCAGTCTCCATGGGAACTTCTGACACTCTCAGTCTCCATGGGAACTTTTCGCACTCTCAGTCTCCATAGGAACTTGTCACATCTGAGTCTACATGGGAACTTGTCACAATCTCAGTCTCCATGGGAACTTGTCACTCTCTCAGTCTACATGAGAACTTGTCACACTCTCAGTCTCCATGGGAACCTGTCACACTCTCAGTCTCCATGGGAACTTATCACACTCTCAATCTCCATGGGAACTTGTCACACTCTCAGTCTACATGGAAACTTGTCACACTCTCAGTCTCCATGGGAACTTGTCGCACTCTCAGTTTACATGGGAACTTGTCACACTGTCAGTCTCCATGGGAACCTTTCACTCTCTCAGTCTACATTGGAACTTGTCGCACTCTCAGTCTCCATGGGAACTTCTGACACTCTCAGTCTCCATGGGAACTTGTCGCACTCTCAGTCTCCATGCGAACTTGTCGCACTCTCAGTCTCCATGGGAACTTGTCACACTCTCAGTCTCCATGGGAACCTGTCACACTCTCAGACTCCATGGGAGCTTGTAACACTCTCAGTCTCCATGGGAACTTGTCACACTCTCAGTCTCCATGGGAACTTGACACACTCTCAGTGTACATGGGAACCTGTCACACTCTCAGTCTCCACGGGAACTTGTCACACTCTGTCTCCATGGGAACCTGTCACACTCTCAGTCTCCATGGGAACTTGTCACACTCTCAGTCTACATGGAAACTTGTCACACTCTCAGTCTCTATGGGAACTTGTCACACTCTCAGTCTACATGAGAAGTTGTCACACTCTCAGTCTCCATGGGAACTTGTCACAGTCTCAGTCTACATGGGAGCTTGTCGCACTCACAGTCTCCATGGGAACTTGTCACACTCTCAGTCTCCATGGGAACTTGTCACACTGCCAGTCTCCATGGGAACTTCTCACACTCTCAGTCTACATGGGAACTTGTCACACTCTCAGACTCCATGGGAACTTGTCACTCTCTCAGTCTACATGAGAACTTGTCACACTCTCAGTCTCCATGGGAACCTGTCACACTCTCAGTCTCCATGGGAACTTATCACACTCTCAATCTCCATGGGAACTTGTCACACTCTCAGTCTACATGGAAACTTGTCACACTCTCAGTCTCCATGGGAACTTGTCACACTCTCAGTCTACATGAGAACTTGTCACACTCTCAGTCTCCATGGGAACTTGTCACAGTCTCAGTCTACATGTGAGCTTGTCGCACTCTGAGTCTCCATGGGAACTTGTCACACTCTCAGTCTCCATGGGAACTTGTCACACTCTCAGTTTACATGGGAACTTGTCACACTGTCAGTCTCCATGGGAACCTTTCACTCTCTCAGTCTACATGGGAACTTGTCGCACTCTCAGTCTCCATGCGAACTTGTCGCACTCTCAGTCTCCATGGGAACTTGTCGCACTCTCAGTCTCAGTGGGAACTGGTCACACGCTCAGTCTCCGTGGGAACTTGTCACGCTCTCAGTCTCTCTCGGAACTTGTCACACTCTCAGTCTCCATGGGAACCTGTCACACTCTCAGGCTCCATGGGAGCATGTGACACTCTGAAACTCCATGGGAACTTGTCGCACTCTCAGTCTCTATGGGAACTTATCGCACTCTCAGTCTCAGTGCGAACTGGTCACACGCTCAGTCTCCGTGGAAACTTGTCACGCTCTCAGTCTCCCTGGGAACTTGTCACACTCTCAGTCTCCATGGGAACCTGTCACACTCTCAGACTCCATGGGAGCTTGTAACACTCTCAGTCTCCATGGGAACTTGTCACACTCTCAGTCTCCATGGGAACTTGACACACTCTCAGTGTACATGGGAACCTGTCACACTCTCAGTCTCCACGGGAACTTGTCACACTCTGTCTCCATGGGAACCTGTCACACTCTCAGTCTCCATGGGAACTTGTCACACTCTCAGTCTACATGGAAACTTGTCACACTCTCAGTCTCTATGGGAACTTGTCACACTCTCAGTCTACATGAGAACTTGTCACACTCTCAGTCTCCATGGGAACTTTGTCACAGTCTCAGTCTACATGGGAGCTTGTCGCACTCACAGTCTCCATGGGAACTTGTCACACTCTCAGTCTCCATGGGAACTTGTCACACTCTCAGTCTCCATGGGAACGTGTCACTCTCTCAGTCTACATGGGAACTTGTCGCACTCTCTGTCTCCATGGGAACTTGTCGCACTCTCAGTCTCAATGGGAACTTGTCGCACTCTCAGTCTCCATGGGAACTTCTGACACTCTCAGTCTCCATGGGAACTTGTCGCACTCTCAGTCTCCATAGGAACTTCTCACATCTCAGTCTCCATGGGAACTTGTCACACTCTCAATCTACATGGGAACTTGTCACACTGCCAGTCTCCATGGGAACTTCTCACACTCTCAGTCTACATGGGAACTTGTCACACTCTCAGACTCCATTTGAACTTCTCACACTCTCAGGCTCCGTGGGAACTTGTCACACTCTGAGTCTCCATGGGAACGTGTCACTCTCTCAGTTTAATTGGGAACTTGTCGCACTCTCAGTCTCCATGGGAACTTCTGACACTCTCAGTCTCCATAGGAACTTGTCACATCTGAGTCTGCATGGGAACTTGTCACAATCTCAGTCTCCATGGGAACTTGTCACTCTCTCAGTCTACATGAGAACTTGTCACACTCTCAGTCTCCATGGGAACTTGTCGCACTCACAGTCTCAGTGGGAACTGGTCACACTCTCAGTCTCCATGGGAACGTGTCACTCTCTCAGTCTACATGGGAACTTGTCGCACTCTCAGTCTCCATGGGAACTTGTCGCACTCTCAGTCTCAATGGGAACTTGTCGCACTCTCAGTCTCCATGGGAACTTCTGACACTCTCAGTCTCCATGGGAACTTGTCGCACTCTCAGTCTCCATAGGAACATCTCACATCTCAGTCTCCATGGGAACTTGTCACACTCTCAATCTACATGGGAACTTATCACACTGCCAGTCTCCATGGGAACTTCTCACACTCTAAGTCTACATGGGAACTTGTCACACTCTCAGACTCCATTTGAACTTCTCACACTCTCAGGCTCCGTGGGAACTTGTCACACTCTGAGCCTCCATGGGAACTTGTCGCACTCTCAGTGTACATGGGAACTTGTCGCACTCTCAGTCTCCATGGGAACTTCTGACACTCTCAGTCTCCATGGGAACTTGTCACACTCTCAGTCTCCATGGGAACGTGTCACTCTCTCAGTTGACATGGTAACTTGTCGCACTCTCAGTCTCCATGGGAACTTGTCGCACTCTCAGTCTCAATGGGAACTTGTCGCACTCTCAGTCTCCATGGGAACTTCTGACACTCTCAGTCCTCCATTGGAACTTGTCGCACTCTCAGTCTCCATAGGAACTTCTCACATCTCAGTCTCCATGGGAACTTGTCACACTCTCAATCTACATGGGAACTTGTCACACTCTCAGTCTCCATGGGAACTTCTCACACTCTCAGTCTACATGGGAACTTGTCACACTCTCAGACTCCATGGGAACTTGTCACACTCTCAGGCTCCATGGGAACTTGTCACACTCTCAGCCTCCATGGGAACTTGTCACCACTCTCAGTCTGCATCAGAACTTTTTTCACACTCTCAGTCTACATGAGAGCTTGTCACACTCTCAGTCTCCATGGGAACTTGTCACACTCTCAGTCTCCATGGGAACTTGTTACACTGTCAGTCTACATGAGAACTAGTCACACTCTCAGTCTACATGGGAACTTGTCACAATCTCACTCTCCATGGGAACTTGTCACAGTCTCAGTCTACATGAGAACTTGTCACACTCTCAGTCTCCATGGGAACGTGTCACACTCTCAGTCTACATGGCAACTTAACGCACTCTCAGTCTCCATGGGAACTTGTCGCACTCTCAGTCTCCATGCGAACTTGTCGCACTCTCAGTCTCCATGGGAACTTGTCGCACTCGCAGTCTCAGTGGGAACTGGTCACACGCTCAGTCTCCGTGGGAACTTGTCACGCTCTCAGTCTCTCTGGGAACTTGTCACACTCTCGGTCTCCATGGGAACCTGTCACACTCTCTGCCTCCATGGGAGCATGTGACACTCTCAAACTCCATGGGAACTTGTCGCACTCTCAGTCTCCATGGGAACTTGTCGCACTCTCAGTCTCAGTGGTAACTGGTCACACGCTCAGTCTCCGTGGGAACTTGTCACGCTCTCAGTCTCCCTGGGAACTTGTCACACTCTCAGTCTCCATGGAACCTGTCACACTCTCAGCCTCCATGGGAGCTTGTGACACTCTCAAACTCCATGGGAACTTGTCGCACTCTCAGTCTCCATGGGAACTTGTCACACTCTCAGTCTCCCATGGGAACTTCTGACGCTCTCAGTCTCCATGGGAACTTGTCACACTCTCAGTCTCCATGGGAACTTGACACACTCTCAGTGTACATGGGAACCTGTCACACTCTCAGTCTCCACGGGAACTTGTCACACTCTGTCTCCATGGGAACCTGTCACACTCTCAGTCTCCATGGGAACCTGTCACACTCTCTGCCTCCATGGGAGCATGTGACACTCTCAAACTCCATGGGAACTTGTCGCACTCTCAGTCTCCATGGGAACTTGTCGCACTCTCAGTCTCCGTGGGAACTTGTCACGCTCTCAGTCTCCCTGGGAACTTGTCACACTCTCAGTCTCCATGGGAACCTGTCACACTCTCAGCCTCCATGGGAGCTTGTGACACTCTCAAACTCCATGGGAACTTGTCACACTCTCAGTCTCCATGGGAACTTGTCACACTCTCAGTCTCCATGGGAACTTCTGACGCTCTCAGTCTCCATGGGAACTTGTCACACTCTCAGTCTCCATGGGAACTTGACACACTCTCAGTGTACATGGGAACCTGTCACACTCTCAGTCTCCACGGGAACTTGTCACACTCTGTCTCCATGGGAACCTGTCACACTCTCAGTCTCCATGGGAACTTGTCACACTCTCAGTCTACATGGAAACTTGTCACACTCTCAGTCTCTATGGGAACTTGTCACACTCTCAGTCTACATGAGAACTTGTCACGCTCTCAGTCTCCCTGGGAACTTGTCACACTCTCAGTCTCCATGGGAACCTGTCACACTCTCAGCCTCCCTGGGAGCTTGTGACACTCTCAAACTCCATGGGAACTTGTCGCACTCTCAGTCTCCATGGGAACTTGTCACACTCTCAGTCTCCATGGGAAGTTGTCACACTCTCAGTCTTCATGGGAACTTGTCACACTCTCAGTTTACATGGGAACTTGTCACACTCTCAGTCTCCATGGGAACGTGTCACTATCTCAGTCTACATGGGAACTTGTCGCACTCTCAGTCTCCATGGGAACTTGTCGCACTGTCAGTTTCCATGGGAACTTCTGACACTCTCAGTCTCCATGGGAACTTTTCGCACTCTCAGTCTCCATAGGAACTTGTCACATCTCAGTCTCCATGGGAACCTGTCACACTCTCAGTCTCCATGGGAACCTGTCACACTCTCAGTCTCCATGGGAGATTGTAACACTCTCAGTCTCCATTGGAACTTGTCACACTCTCTGTCTCCATGGGAACTTGACACACTCTCAGTTTACATGGGAACTTGTCACACTGTCAGTCTCCATGGGAACCTTTCACTCTCTCAGTCTACATTGGAACTTGTCGCACTCTCAGCCTCCATGGGAGCATGTGACACTCTCAAACTCCATGGGAACTTGTCGCACTCTCAGTCTCCATGGGAACTTGTCGCACTCACAGTCTCAGTGGGAACTGGTCACACTCTCAGTCTCCATGGGAACGTGTCACTCTCTCAGTCTACATGGGAACTTGTCGCACTCTCAGTCTCCATGGGAACTTGTCGCACTCTCAGTCTCAATGGGAACTTGTCGCACTCTCAGTCTCCATGGGAACTTCTGACACTCTCAGTCTCCATGGGAACTTGTCGCACTCTCAGTCTCCATAGGAACATCTCACATCTCAGTCTCCATGGGAACTTGTCACACTCTCAATCTACATGGGAACTTGTCACACTGCCAGTCTCCATGGGAACTTCTCACACTCTAAGTCTACATGGGAACTTGTCACACTCTCAGACTCCATTTGAACTTCTCACACTCTCAGGCTCCGTGGGAACTTGTCACACTCTGAGTCTCCATGGGAACGTGTCACTCTCTCAGTTTAATTGGGAACTTGTCGCACTCTCAGTCTCCATGGGAACTTCTGACACTCTCAGTCTCCATGGGAACTTTTCGCACTCTCAGTCTCCATAGGAACTTGTCACATCTGAGTCTGCATGGGAACTTGTCACAATCTCAGTCTCCATGGGAACTTGTCACTCTCTCAGTCTACATGAGAACTTGTCACACTCTCAGTCTCCATGGGAACCTGTCACACTCTCAGTCTCCATGGGAACTTATCACACTCTCAATCTCCATGGGAACTTGTCACACTCTCAGTCTACATGGAAACTTGTCACACTCTCAGTCTCCATGGGAACTTGTCACACTCTCAGTCTACATGAGAACTTGTCACACTCTCAGTCTCCATGGGAACTTGTCACAGTCTCAGTCTACATGGGAGCTTGTCGCACTCTGAGTCTCCATGGGAACTTGTCACACTCTCAGTCTCCATGGGAACTTGTCACACTCTCAGTTTACATGGGAACTTGTCACACTGTCAGTCTCCATGGGAACCTTTCACTCTCTCAGTCTACATTGGAACTTGTCGCACTCTCAGCCTCCATGGGAGCATGTGACACTCTCAAACTCCATGGGAACTTGTCGCACTCTCAGTCTCCATGGGAACTTGTCGCACTCACAGTCTCAGTGGGAACTGGTCACACTCTCAGTCTCCATGGGAATGTGTCACTCTCTCAGTCTACATGGGAACTTGTCGCACTCTCAGTCTCCATGGGAACTTGTCGCACTCTCAGTCTCAATGGGAACTTGTCGCACTCTCAGTCTCCATGGGAACTTCTGACACTCTCAGTCTCCATGGGAACTTGTCGCACTCTCAGTCTCCATAGGAACATCTCACATCTCAGTCTCCATGGGAACTTGTCACACTCTCAATCTACATGGGAACTTATCACACTGCCAGTCTCCATGGGAACTTCTCACACTCTAAGTCTACATGGGAACTTGTCACACTCTCAGACTCCATTTGAACTTCTCACACTCTCAGGCTCCGTGGGAACTTGTCACACTCTGAGCCTCCATGGGAACTTGTCGCACTCTCAGTGTACATGGGAACTTGTCGCACTCTCAGTCTCCATGGAACTTCTGACACTCTCAGTCTCCATGGGAACTTGTCACACTCTCAGTCTCCATGGGAACGTGTCACTCTCTCAGTTGACATGGTAACTTGTCGCACTCTCAGTCTCCATGGGAACTTGTCGCAGTCTCAGTCTCAATGGGAACTTGTCGCACTCTCAGTCTCCATGGGAACTTCTGACACTCTCAGTCTCCATTGGAACTTGTCGCACTCTCAGTCTCCATAGGAACTTCTCACATCTCAGTCTCCATGGAACTTGTCACACTCTCAATCTACATGGGAACTTGTCACACTCTCAGTCTCCATGGGAACTTCTCACACTCTCAGTCTACATGGGAACTTGTCACACTCTCAGACTCCATGGGGAACTTGTCACACTCTCAGGCTCCATGGGAACTTGTCACACTCTCAGCCTCCATGGGAACTTGTCACACTCTCAGTCTGCATCAGAACTTTTTTCACACTCTCAGTCTACATGAGAGCTTGTCACACTCTCAGTCTCCATGGGAACTTGTCACACTCTCAGTCTACATGGGAACTTGTCACAATCTCACTCTCCATGGGAACTTGTCACAGTCTCAGTCTACATGAGAACTTGTCACACTCTCAGTCTCCATGGGAACGTGTCACACTCTCAGTCTACATGGCAACTTAACGCACTCTCAGTCTCCATGGGAACTTGTCGCACTCTCAGTCTCCATGCGAACTTGTCGCACTCTCAGTCTCCATGGGAACTTGTCGCACTCGCAGTCTCAGTGGGAACTGGTCACACGCTCAGTCTCCGTGGGAACTTGTCACGCTCTCAGTCTCTCTGGGAACTTGTCACACTCTCGGTCTCCATGGGAACCTGTCACACTCTCTGCCTCCATGGGAGCATGTGACACTCTCAAACTCCATGGGAACTTGTCGCACTCTCAGTCTCCATGGGAACTTGTCGCACTCTCAGTCTCAGTGGTAACTGGTCACACGCTCAGTCTCCGTGGGAACTTGTCACGCTCTCAGTCTCCCTGGGAACTTGTCACACTCTCAGTCCCAATGGGAACCTGTCCACACTCTCAGCCTCCATGGGAGCTTGTGACACTCTCAAACTCCATGGGAACTTGTCGCACTCTCAGTCTCCATGGGAACTTGTCACACTCTCAGTCTCCATGGGAACTTCTGACGCTCTCAGTCTCCATGGGAACTTGTCACACTCTCAGTCTCCATGGGAACTTGACACACTCTCAGTGTACATGGGAACCTGTCACACTCTCAGTCTCCACGGGAACTTGTCACACTCTGTCTCCATGGGAACCTGTCACACTCTCAGTCTCCATGGGAACCTGTCACACTCTCTGCCTCCATGGAGCATGTGACACTCTCAAACTCCATGGGAACTTGTCGCACTCTCAGTCTCCATGGGAACTTGTCGCACTCTCAGTCTCCGTGGGAACTTGTCACGCTCTCAGTCTCCCTGGGAACTTGTCACACTCTCAGTCTCCATGGGATCCTGTCACACTCTCAGCCTCCATGGAGCTTGTGACACTCTCAAAACTCCATGGGAACTTGTCACACTCTCAGTCTCCATGGGAACTTGTCACACTCTCAGTCTCCATGGGAACTTCTGACGCTCTCAGTCTCCATGGGAACTTGTCACACTCTCAGTCTCCATGGGAACTTGACACACTCTCAGTGTACATGGGAACCTGTCACACTCTCAGTCTCCACGGGAACTTGTCACACTCTGTCTCCATGGGAACCTGTCACACTCTCAGTCTCCATGGGAACTTGTCACACTCTCAGTCTACATGGAAACTTGTCACACTCTCAGTCTCTATGGGAACTTGTCACACTCTCAGTCTACATGAGAACTTGTCACGCTCTCAGTCTCCCTGGGAACTTGTCACACTCTCAGTCTCCATGGGAACCTGTCACACTCTCAGCCTCCCTGGGAGCTTGTGACACTCTCAAACTCCATGGGAACTTGTCGCACTCTCAGTCTCCATGGGAACTTGTCACACTCTCAGTCTCCATGGGAACTTGTCACACTCTCAGTCTTCATGGGAACTTGTCACACTCTCAGTTTACATGGGAACTTGTCACACTCTCAGTCTCCATGGGAACGTGTCACTATCTCAGTCTACATGGGAACTTGTCGCACTCTCAGTCTCCATGGGAACTTGTCGCACTGTCAGTCTCCATGGGAACTTCTGACACTCTCAGTCTCCATGGGAACTTTTCGCACTCTCAGTCTCCATAGGAACTTGTCACATCTCAGTCTCCATGGGAACCTGTCACACTCTCAGTCTCCATGGGAACCTGTCACACTCTCAGTCTCCATGGGAGATTGTAACACTCTCAGTCTCCATTGGAACTTGTCACACTCTCTGTCTCCATGGGAACTTGACACACTCTCAGTGTACATGGGAACCTGTCACACTCTCAGTCTCCACGGGAACTTGTCACACTCTGTCTCCATGGGAGCCTGTCACGCTCTCAGTCTCCATGGGAACTTGTCACACTCTCAGTCTACATGGAAACTTGTCACACTCTCAGTCTCTATGGGAACTTGTCACCCTCTCAGTCTACATGAGAACTTGTCACACTCTCAGTCTCCATGGGAACTTGTCACAGTCTCAGTCTACATGGGAGCTTGTCGCACTCTCAGTCTCCATGGGAACTTGTCACACTCTCAGTCTCCATGGGAACTTGTCATACTCTCAGTCTCCATGGGAACTTGTCACACTCTCAGTCTCCATGGGAACGTGTCACTCTCTCAGTCTCCATGGGAACTTGTCGCACTCTCAGTCTCAATGGGAACTTGTCGCACTCTCAGTCTCCATGGGAACTTCTGACACTCTCAGTCTCCATGGGAACTTGTCGCACTCTCAGTCTCCATAGGAACTTCTCACATCTCAGTCTCCATGGGAACTTGTCCCACTCTCAATCTACATGGGAACTTGTCACACTGTCAGTCTCCATGGGAACTTCTCACACTCTCAGTCTACATGGGAACCTGTCACACTCTCAGACGCCATGGGAACTTGTCACACTCTCAGGCTCCATGGGAACTTGTCACACTCTCAGCCTCCATGGGAACTTGTCACACTCTCAGTCTGCATCAGAACTTTTTTCACACTCTCAGTCTACATGAGAGCTTGTCACACTCTCAGTCTCCATGGGAACTTGTCACACTCTCAGTCTCCATGGGAACTTGTTACACTGTCAGTCTACATGAGAACTTGCAACACTCTCAGTCTACATGGGAACTTGTCACAATCTCACTCTCCATGGGAACTTGTCGCACTCTCAGTCTACATGAGAACTTGTCACACTCTCAGTCTCCATGGGAACGTGTCACACTCTCAGTCTACATGGCAACTTAACGCACTCTCAGTCTCCATGGGAACTTGTCGCACTCTCAGTCTCCATGCGAACTTGTCGCACTCTCAGTCTCCATGGGAACTTGTCGCACTCTCAGTCTCCATGGGAACCTGTCACACTCTCTGCCTCCATGGGAGCATGTGACACTCTCAAACTCCATGGGAACTTCTCGCACTCTCAGTCTCCATGGGAACTTGTCGCACTCTCAGTCTCAGTGGTAACTGGTCACACGCTCAGTCTCCGTGGGAACTTGTCACGCTCTCAGTCTCCCTGGGAACTTGTCACTCTCTCAGTCTCCATGGGAACCTGTCACACTCTCAGCCTCCATGGGAGCTTGTGACACTCTCAAACTCCATGGGAACTTGTCGCACTCTCAGTCTCCATGGGAACTTGTCACACTCTCAGTCTCCATCGGAACTTCTGACGCTCTCAGTCTCCATGGGAACTTGTCACACTCTCAGTCTCCATGGGAACTTGACACACTCTCACTGTACATGGGAACCTGTCACACTCTCAGTCTCCACGGGAACTTGTCACACTCTGTCTCCATGGGAACCTGTCACACTCTCAGTCTCCATGGGAACCTGTCACACTCTCTGCCTCCATGGGGGCATGTGACACTCTCAAACTCCATGGGAACTTGTCGCACTCTCAGTCTCCATGGGAACTTGTCGCACTCTCAGTCTCAGTGGTAACTGGTCACACGCTCAGTCTCCGTGGGAACTTGTCACGCTCTCAGTCTCCCTGGGAACTTGTCACACTCTCAGTCTCCATGGGAACCTGTCACACTCTCAGCCTCCATGGGAGCTTGTGACACTCTCAAACTCCATGGGAACTTGTCGCACTCTCAGTCTCCATGGGAACTTGTCACACTCTCAGTCTCCATGGGAACTTCTGACGCTCTCAGTCTCCATGGGAACTTGTCACACTCTCAGTCTCCATGGGAACTTGACACACTCTCAGTGTACATGGGAACCTGTCACACTCTCAGTCTCCACGGGAACTTGTCACACTCTGTCTCCATGGGAACCTGTCACACTCTCAGTCTCCATGGGAACTTGTCACACTCTCACTCTACATGGAAACTTGTCACACTCTCATTCTCTATGGGAACTTGTCACACTCTCAGTCTACATGAGAACTTGTCACACTCTCAGTCTCCATGGGAACTTGTCACAGTCTCAGTCTACACGGGAGCTTGTCGCACTCTCAGTCTCCCTGGGAACTTGTCACACTCTCAGTCTCCATGGGAACTTGTCACACTTTAAGTCTCCATGGGAACTTATCACACTCTCAGTCTCCATGGGAAGTTGTCACACTCTCAGTCTTCATGGGAACTTGTCACACTCTCAGTTTACATGGGAACTTGTCACACTCTCAGTCTCCATGGGAACGTGTCACTATCTCAGTCTACATGGGAACTTGTCGCACTCTCAGTCTCCATGGGAACTTGTCGCACTGTCAGTCTCCATGGGAACTTCTGACACTCTCAGTCTCCATGGGAACTTTTTGCACTCTCAGTCTCCATAGGAACTTGTCACATCTCAGTCTCCATGGGAACTTGTCACACTCTCAGTCTCCATGGGAACTTGTCATACTCTCAGTCTCCATGGGAACTTGTCACACTCTCAGTCTCCATGGGAACGTGTCACTCTCTCAGTCTACATGGGAACTTGTCGCACTCTCAGTCTCCATGGGAACTTGTCGCACTCTCAGTCTCAATGGGAACTTGTCGCACTCTCAGTCTCCATGGGAACTTCTGACACTCTCAGTCTCCATGGGAACTTGTCGCACTCTCAGTCTCCATAGGAACTTCTCACATCTCAGTCTCCATGGGAACTTGTCACACTCTCAGACTCCATGGGAACTTGTCACACTCTCAGGCTCCCTGGGAACTTGTCACACTCTCAGCCTCCATGGGAACTTGTCACACTCTCAGTCTGCATGAGAACTTTTTTCACACTCTCACTCTACATGAGAGCTTGTCACACTCTCAGTCTCCATGGGAACTTGTCACACTCTCAGTCTACATGAGAACTTGTCACAATCTCACTCTCCATGGGAACTTGTCACACTCTCAGTCTACATGAGAACTTGTCACACTCTCAGTCTCCATGGGAACGTGTCACACTCTCAGTCTACATGGCAACTTAACGCACTCTCAGTCTCCATGGGAACTTGTCGCACTCTCAGTCTCCATGCGAACTTGTCGCACTCTCAGTCTCCATGGGAACTTGTCACACTCTCAGTCTCAGTGGGAACTGGTCACACGCTCAGTCTCCATGGGAACTTGTCACGCTCTCAGTCTCTCTGGGAACTTGTCACACTCTCAGTCTCCATGGGAACCTGTCACACTCTCAGCCTCCATGGGAGCATGTGACACTCTCAAACTCCATGGGAACTTGTCGCACTCTCAGTCTCCATGGGAACTTGTCGCACTCTCAGTCTCAGTGGGAACTGGTCACACGCTCAGTCTCCGTGGGAACTTGTCACGCTCTCAGTCTCCCTGGGAACTTGTCACACTCTCAGTCTCCATGGGAACCTGTCACACTCTCAGCCTCCATGGGAGCTTGTGACACTCTCAAACTCCATGGGAACTTGTCGCACTCTCAGTCTCCATGGGAACTTGTCACACTCTCAGTCTCCATGGGAAGTTGTCACACTCTCAGTCTTCATGGGAACTTGTCACACTCTCAGTTTACATGGGAACTTGTCACACTCTCAGTCTCCATGGGAACGTGTCACTATCTCAGTCTACATGGGAACTTGTCGCACTCTCAGTCTCCATGGGAACTTGTCGCACTGTCAGTCTCCATGGGAACTTCTGACACTCTCAGTCTCCATGGGAACTTTTCGCACTCTCAGTCTCCATAGGAACTTGTCACATCTCAGTCTCCATGGGAACCTGTCACACTCTCAGTCTCCATGGGAACCTGTCACACTCTCAGTCTCCATGGGAGATTGTAACACTCTCAGTCTCCATTGGAACTTGTCACACTCTCTGTCTCCATGGGAACTTGACACACTCTCAGTGTACATGGGAACCTGTCACACTCTCAGTCTCCACGGGAACTTGTCACACTTTCAGTCTACATGGAAACTTTTCACACTCTCAGTCTCTATGGGAACTTGTCACACTCTCAGTCTACATGAGAACTTGTCACACTCTCAGTCTCCATGGGAACTTGTCACAGTCTCAGTCTACATGGGAGCTTGTCGCACTATCAGTCTCCATGGGAACTTGTCACACTCTCAGTCTCCATGGGAACTTGTCATACTCTCAGTCTCCATGGGAACTTGTCGCACTCTCAGTCTCAGTGGGAACTGGTCACACGCTCAGTCTCCGTGGGAACTTGTCACGCTCTCAGTCTCCCTGGGAACTTGTCACACTCTCAGTCTCCATGGGAACCTGTCACACTCTCAGCCTCCATGGGAGCTTGTGACACTCTCAAACTCCATGGGAACTTGTCGCACTCTCAGTCTCCATGGGAACTTGTCACACACTCAGTCTCCATGGGAACTTGTCACACTCTCAGTCTCCATGGGAACTTCTGACGCTCTCAGTCTCCATGGGAACTTGTCACACTCTCAGTCTCCATGGGAACTTGACACACTCTCAGTGTACATGGGAACCTGTCACACTCTCAGTCTCCACGGGAACTTGTCACACTCTGTCTCCATGGGAACCTGTCACACTCTCAGTCTCCATGGGAACTTGTCACACTCTCAGTCTACATGGAAACTTGTCACACTCTCAGTCTCTATGGGAACTTGTCACACTCTCAGTCTACATGAGAACTTGTCACACTCTCAGTCTCCATGGGAACTTGTCACAGTCTCAGTCTACACGGGAGCTTGTCGCACTCTCAGTCTCCCTGGGAACTTGTCACACTCTCAGTCTCCATGGGAACTTGTCACACTTTAAGTCTCCATGGGAACTTATCACACTCTCAGTCTCCATGGGAAGTTGTCACACTCTCAGACTTCATGGGAACTTGTCACACTCTCAGTTTACATGGGAACTTGTCACACTCTCAGTCTCCATGGGAACGTGTCACTATCTCAGTCTACATGGGAACTTGTCGCACTCTCAGTCTCCATGGGAACTTGTCGCACTGTCAGTCTCCATGGGAACTTCTGACACTCTCAGTCTCCATGGGAACTTTTTGCACTCTCAGTCTCCATAGGAACTTGTCACATCTCAGTCTCCATGGGAACTTGTCACACTCTCAGTCTCCGTGGGAACCTGTCACACTCTCAGTCTCCATGGGGGCTTGTAACACTCTCAGTTTCCATTGGAACTTGTCACACTCTCAGTCTCCATGGGAACTTGACACACTCTCACTGTACATGGGAACCTGTCACACTCTCAGTCTCCATGGGAACTTGTCACACTCTGTCTCCATGGGAACCTGTCACACTCTCAGTCTCCATGGGAACTTGTCACACTCTCAGTCTACATGGAAACTTGTGACACTCTCAGTCTCTATGGGAACTTGTCACACTCTCAGTCTACATGAGAACTTGTCACACTCTCAGTCTCCATGGGAACTTGTCACAGTCTCAGTCTACATGGGAGCTTGTCGCACTCTCAGTCTCCATGGGAACTTGTCACACTCTCAGTCTCCATGGGAACTTGTCATACTCTCAGTCTCCATGGGAACTTGTCACACTCTCAGTCTCCATGGGAACGTGTCACTCTCTCAGTCTACATGGGAACTTGTCGCACTCTCAGTCTCCATGGGAACTTGTCGCACTCTCAGTCTCAATGGGAACTTGTCGCACTCTCAGTCTCCATGGGAACTTCTGACACTCTCAGTCTCCATGGGAACTTGTCGCACTCTCAGTCTCCATAGGAACTTCTCACATCTCAGTCTCCATGGGAACTTGTCACACTCTCAATCTACATGGGAACTTGTCACACTGTCAGTCTCCATGGGAACTTCTCACACTCTCAGTCTACATGGGAACTTGTCACACTCTCAGACTCCATGGGAACTTGTCACACTCTCAGGCTCCCTGGGAACTTGTCACACTCTCAGCCTCCATGGGGGCATGTGACACTCTCAAACTCCATGGGAACTTGTCGCACTCTCAGTCTCCATGGGAACTTGTCGCACTCTCAGTCTCAGTGGTAACTGGTCACACGCTCAGTCTCCGTGGGAACTTGTCACTCTCTCAGTCTCCCTGGGAACTTGTCACACTCTCAGTCTCCATGGGAACCTGTCACACTCTCTGCCTCCATGGGGGCATGTGACACTCTCAAACTCCATGGGAACTTGTCGCACTCTCAGTCTCCATGGGAACTTGTCGCACTCTCAGTCTCAGTGGTAACTGGTCACACGCTCAGTCTCCGTGGGAACTTGTCACGCTCTCAGTCTCCCTGGGAACTTGTCACACTCTCAGTCTCCATGGGAACCTGTCACACTCTCAGCCTCCATGGGAGCTTGTGACACTCTCAAACTCCATGGGAACTTGTCGCACTCTCAGTCTCCATGGGAACTTGTCACACTCTCAGTCTCCATGGGAACTTCTGACGCTCTCAGTCTCCATGGGAACTTGTCACACTCTCAGTCTCCATGGGAACTTGACACACTCTCAGTGTACATGGGAACCTGTCACACTCTCAGTCTCCACGGGAACTTGTCACACTCTGTCTCCATGGGAACCTGTCACACTCTCAGTCTCCATGGGAACTTGTCACACTCTCACTCTACATGGAAACTTGTCACACTCTCATTCTCTATGGGAACTTGTCACACTCTCAGTCTACATGAGAACTTGTCACACTCTCAGTCTCCATGGGAACTTGTCACAGTCTCAGTCTACACGGGAGCTTGTCGCACTCTCAGTCTCCCTGGGAACTTGTCACACTCTCAGTCTCCATGGGAACTTGTCACACTTTAAGTCTCCATGGGAACTTATCACACTCTCAGTCTCCATGGGAAGTTGTCACACTCTCAGTCTTCATGGGAACTTGTCACACTCTCAGTTTACATGGGAACTTGTCACACTCTCAGTCTCCATGGGAACGTGTCACTATCTCAGTCTACATGGGAACTTGTCGCACTCTCAGTCTCCATGGGAACTTGTCGCACTGTCAGTCTCCATGGGAACTTCTGACACTCTCAGTCTCCATGGGAACTTTTTGCACTCTCAGTCTCCATAGGAACTTGTCACATCTCAGTCTCCATGGGAACTTGTCACACTCTCAGTCTCCATGGGAACTTGTCATACTCTCAGTCTCCATGGGAACTTGTCACACTCTCAGTCTCCATGGGAACGTGTCACTCTCTCAGTCTACATGGGAACTTGTCGCACTCTCAGTCTCCATGGGAACTTGTCGCACTCTCAGTCTCAATGGGAACTTGTCGCACTCTCAGTCTCCATGGGAACTTCTGACACTCTCAGTCTCCATGGGAACTTGTCGCACTCTCAGTCTCCATAGGAACTTCTCACATCTCAGTCTCCATGGGAACTTGTCACACTCTCAGACTCCATGGGAACTTGTCACACTCTCAGGCTCCCTGGGAACTTGTCACACTCTCAGCCTCCATGGGAACTTGTCACACTCTCAGTCTGCATGAGAACTTTTTTCACACTCTCACTCTACATGAGAGCTTGTCACACTCTCAGTCTCCATGGGAACTTGTCACACTCTCAGTCTACATGAGAACTTGTCACAATCTCACTCTCCATGGGAACTTGTCACACTCTCAGTCTACATGAGAACTTGTCACACTCTCAGTCTCCATGGGAACGTGTCACACTCTCAGTCTACATGGCAACTTAACGCACTCTCAGTCTCCATGGGAACTTGTCGCACTCTCAGTCTCCATGCGAACTTGTCGCACTCTCAGTCTCCATGGGAACTTGTCACACTCTCAGTCTCAGTGGGAACTGGTCACACGCTCAGTCTCCATGGGAACTTGTCACGCTCTCAGTCTCTCTGGGAACTTGTCACACTCTCAGTCTCCATGGGAACCTGTCACACTCTCAGCCTCCATGGGAGCATGTGACACTCTCAAACTCCATGGGAACTTGTCGCACTCTCAGTCTCCATGGGAACTTGTCGCACTCTCAGTCTCAGTGGGAACTGGTCACACGCTCAGTCTCCGTGGGAACTTGTCACGCTCTCAGTCTCCCTGGGAACTTGTCACACTCTCAGTCTCCATGGGAACCTGTCACACTCTCAGCCTCCATGGGAGCTTGTGACACTCTCAAACTCCATGGGAACTTGTCGCACTCTCAGTCTCCATGGGAACTTGTCACACTCTCAGTCTCCATGGGAAGTTGTCACACTCTCAGTCTTCATGGGAACTTGTCACACTCTCAGTTTACATGGGAACTTGTCACACTCTCAGTCTCCATGGGAACGTGTCACTATCTCAGTCTACATGGGAACTTGTCGCACTCTCAGTCTCCATGGGAACTTGTCGCACTGTCAGTCTCCATGGGAACTTCTGACACTCTCAGTCTCCATGGGAACTTTTCGCACTCTCAGTCTCCATAGGAACTTGTCACATCTCAGTCTCCATGGGAACCTGTCACACTCTCAGTCTCCATGGGAACCTGTCACACTCTCAGTCTCCATGGGAGATTGTAACACTCTCAGTCTCCATTGGAACTTGTCACACTCTCTGTCTCCATGGGAACTTGACACACTCTCAGTGTACATGGGAACCTGTCACACTCTCAGTCTCCACGGGAACTTGTCACACTTTCAGTCTACATGGAAACTTTTCACACTCTCAGTCTCTATGGGAACTTGTCACACTCTCAGTCTACATGAGAACTTGTCACACTCTCAGTCTCCATGGGAACTTGTCACAGTCTCAGTCTACATGGGAGCTTGTCGCACTATCAGTCTCCATGGGAACTTGTCACACTCTCAGTCTCCATGGGAACTTGTCATACTCTCAGTCTCCATGGGAACTTGTCGCACTCTCAGTCTCAGTGGGAACTGGTCACACGCTCAGTCTCCGTGGGAACTTGTCACGCTCTCAGTCTCCCTGGGAACTTGTCACACTCTCAGTCTCCATGGGAACCTGTCACACTCTCAGCCTCCATGGGAGCTTGTGACACTCTCAAACTCCATGGGAACTTGTCGCACTCTCAGTCTCCATGGGAACTTGTCACACACTCAGTCTCCATGGGAACTTGTCACACTCTCAGTCTCCATGGGAACTTCTGACGCTCTCAGTCTCCATGGGAACTTGTCACACTCTCAGTCTCCATGGGAACTTGACACACTCTCAGTGTACATGGGAACCTGTCACACTCTCAGTCTCCACGGGAACTTGTCACACTCTGTCTCCATGGGAACCTGTCACACTCTCAGTCTCCATGGGAACTTGTCACACTCTCAGTCTACATGGAAACTTGTCACACTCTCAGTCTCTATGGGAACTTGTCACACTCTCAGTCTACATGAGAACTTGTCACACTCTCAGTCTCCATGGGAACTTGTCACAGTCTCAGTCTACACGGGAGCTTGTCGCACTCTCAGTCTCCCTGGGAACTTGTCACACTCTCAGTCTCCATGGGAACTTGTCACACTTTAAGTCTCCATGGGAACTTATCACACTCTCAGTCTCCATGGGAAGTTGTCACACTCTCAGACTTCATGGGAACTTGTCACACTCTCAGTTTACATGGGAACTTGTCACACTCTCAGTCTCCATGGGAACGTGTCACTATCTCAGTCTACATGGGAACTTGTCGCACTCTCAGTCTCCATGGGAACTTGTCGCACTGTCAGTCTCCATGGGAACTTCTGACACTCTCAGTCTCCATGGGAACTTTTTGCACTCTCAGTCTCCATAGGAACTTGTCACATCTCAGTCTCCATGGGAACTTGTCACACTCTCAGTCTCCGTGGGAACCTGTCACACTCTCAGTCTCCATGGGGCTTGTAACACTCTCAGTTTCCATTGGAACTTGTCACACTCTCAGTCTCCATGGGAACTTGACACACTCTCACTGTACATGGGAACCTGTCACACTCTCAGTCTCCATGGGAACTTGTCACACTCTGTCTCCATGGGAACCTGTCACACTCTCAGTCTCCATGGGAACTTGTCACACTCTCAGTCTACATGGAAACTTGTGACACTCTCAGTCTCTATGGGAACTTGTCACACTCTCAGTCTACATGAGAACTTGTCACACTCTCAGTCTCCATGGGAACTTGTCACAGTCTCAGTCTACATGGGAGCTTGTCGCACTCTCAGTCTCCATGGGAACTTGTCACACTCTCAGTCTCCATGGGAACTTGTCATACTCTCAGTCTCCATGGGAACTTGTCACACTCTCAGTCTCCATGGGAACGTGTCACTCTCTCAGTCTACATGGGAACTTGTCGCACTCTCAGTCTCCATGGGAACTTGTCGCACTCTCAGTCTCAATGGGAACTTGTCGCACTCTCAGTCTCCATGGGAACTTCTGACACTCTCAGTCTCCATGGGAACTTGTCGCACTCTCAGTCTCCATAGGAACTTCTCACATCTCAGTCTCCATGGGAACTTGTCACACTCTCAATCTACATGGGAACTTGTCACACTGTCAGTCTCCATGGGAACTTCTCACACTCTCAGTCTACATGGGAACTTGTCACACTCTCAGACTCCATGGGAACTTGTCACACTCTCAGGCTCCCTGGGAACTTGTCACACTCTCAGCCTCCATGGGGGCATGTGACACTCTCAAACTCCATGGGAACTTGTCGCACTCTCAGTCTCCATGGGAACTTGTCGCACTCTCAGTCTCAGTGGTAACTGGTCACACGCTCAGTCTCCGTGGGAACTTGTCACTCTCTCAGTCTCCCTGGGAACTTGTCACACTCTCAGTCTCCATGGGAACCTGTCACACTCTCAGCCTCCATGGGAGCTTGTGACACTCTCAAACTCCATGGGAACTTGTCGCACTCTCAGTCTCCATGGGAACTTGTCACACTCTCAGTCTCCATGGGAACTTCTGACGCTCTCAGTCTCCATGGGAACTTGTCACACTCTCAGTCTCCATGGGAACTTGACACACTCTCAGTGTACATGGGAACCTGTCACACTCTCAGTCTCCACGGGAACTTGTCACACTCTGTCTCCATGGGAACCTGTCACACTCTCAGTCTCCATGGGAACTTGTCACACTCTCAGTCTACATGGAAACTTGTCACACTCTCATTCTCTATGGGAACTTGTCACACTCTCAGTCTACATGAGAACTTGTCACACTCTCAGTCTCCATGGGAACTTGTCACAGTCTCAGTCTACACGGGAGCTTGTCGCACTCTCAGTCTCCCTGGGAACTTGTCACACTCTCAGTCTCCATGGGAACTTGTCACACTTTAAGTCTCCATGGGAACTTATCACACTCTCAGTCTCCATGGGAAGTTGTCACACTCTCAGTCTTCATGGGAACTTGTCACACTCTCAGTTTACATGGGAACTTGTCACACTCTCAGTCTCCATGGGAACGTGTCACTATCTCAGTCTACATGGGAACTTGTCGCACTCTCAGTCTCCATGGGAACTTGTCGCACTGTCAGTCTCCATGGGAACTTCTGACACTCTCAGTCTCCATGGGAACTTTTTGCACTCTCAGTCTCCATAGGAACTTGTCACATCTCAGTCTCCATGGGAACTTGTCACACTCTCAGTCTCCATGGGAACTTGTCATACTCTCAGTCTCCATGGGAACTTGTCACACTCTCAGTCTCCATGGGAACGTGTCACTCTCTCAGTCTACATGGGAACTTGTCGCACTCTCAGTCTCCATGGGAACTTGTCGCACTCTCAGTCTCAATGGGAACTTGTCGCACTCTCAGTCTCCATGGGAACTTCTGACACTCTCAGTCTCCATGGGAACTTGTCGCACTCTCAGTCTCCATAGGAACTTCTCACATCTCAGTCTCCATGGGAACTTGTCACACTCTCAGACTCCATGGGAACTTGTCACACTCTCAGGCTCCCTGGGAACTTGTCACACTCTCAGCCTCCATGGGAACTTGTCACACTCTCAGTCTGCATGAGAACTTTTTTCACACTCTCACTCTACATGAGAGCTTGTCACACTCTCAGTCTCCATGGGAACTTGTCACACTCTCAGTCTACATGAGAACTTGTCACAATCTCACTCTCCATGGGAACTTGTCACACTCTCAGTCTACATGAGAACTTGTCACACTCTCAGTCTCCATGGGAACGTGTCACACTCTCAGTCTACATGGCAACTTAACGCACTCTCAGTCTCCATGGGAACTTGTCGCACTCTCAGTCTCCATGCGAACTTGTCGCACTCTCAGTCTCCATGGGAACTTGTCACACTCTCAGTCTCAGTGGGAACTGGTCACACGCTCAGTCTCCATGGGAACTTGTCACGCTCTCAGTCTCTCTGGGAACTTGTCACACTCTCAGTCTCCATGGGAACCTGTCACACTCTCAGCCTCCATGGGAGCATGTGACACTCTCAAACTCCATGGGAACTTGTCGCACTCTCAGTCTCCATGGGAACTTGTCGCACTCTCAGTCTCAGTGGGAACTGGTCACACGCTCAGTCTCCGTGGGAACTTGTCACGCTCTCAGTCTCCCTGGGAACTTGTCACACTCTCAGTCTCCATGGGAACCTGTCACACTCTCAGCCTCCATGGGAGCTTGTGACACTCTCAAACTCCATGGGAACTTGTCGCACTCTCAGTCTCCATGGGAACTTGTCACACTCTCAGTCTCCATGGGAAGTTGTCACACTCTCAGTCTTCATGGGAACTTGTCACACTCTCAGTTTACATGGGAACTTGTCACACTCTCAGTCTCCATGGGAACGTGTCACTATCTCAGTCTACATGGGAACTTGTCGCACTCTCAGTCTCCATGGGAACTTGTCGCACTGTCAGTCTCCATGGGAACTTCTGACACTCTCAGTCTCCATGGGAACTTTTCGCACTCTCAGTCTCCATAGGAACTTGTCACATCTCAGTCTCCATGGGAACCTGTCACACTCTCAGTCTCCATGGGAACCTGTCACACTCTCAGTCTCCATGGGAGATTGTAACACTCTCAGTCTCCATTGGAACTTGTCACACTCTCTGTCTCCATGGGAACTTGACACACTCTCAGTGTACATGGGAACCTGTCACACTCTCAGTCTCCACGGGAACTTGTCACACTTTCAGTCTACATGGAAACTTTTCACACTCTCAGTCTCTATGGGAACTTGTCACACTCTCAGTCTACATGAGAACTTGTCACACTCTCAGTCTCCATGGGAACTTGTCACAGTCTCAGTCTACATGGGAGCTTGTCGCACTATCAGTCTCCATGGGAACTTGTCACACTCTCAGTCTCCATGGGAACTTGTCATACTCTCAGTCTCCATGGGAACTTGTCGCACTCTCAGTCTCAGTGGGAACTGGTCACACGCTCAGTCTCCGTGGGAACTTGTCACGCTCTCAGTCTCCCTGGGAACTTGTCACACTCTCAGTCTCCATGGGAACCTGTCACACTCTCAGCCTCCATGGGAGCTTGTGACACTCTCAAACTCCATGGGAACTTGTCGCACTCTCAGTCTCCATGGGAACTTGTCACACTCTCAGTCTCCATGGGAACTTGTCACACTCTCAGTCTCCATGGGAACTTCTGACGCTCTCAGTCTCCATGGGAACTTGTCACACTCTCAGTCTCCATGGGAACTTGACACACTCTCAGTGTACATGGGAACCTGTCACACTCTCAGTCTCCACGGGAACTTGTCACACTCTGTCTCCATGGGAACCTGTCACACTCTCAGTCTCCATGGGAACTTGTCACACTCTCAGTCTACATGGAAACTTGTCACACTCTCAGTCTCTATGGGAACTTGTCACACTCTCAGTCTACATGAGAACTTGTCACACTCTCAGTCTCCATGGGAACTTGTCACAGTCTCAGTCTACACGGGAGCTTGTCGCACTCTCAGTCTCCCTGGGAACTTGTCACACTCTCAGTCTCCATGGGAACTTGTCACACTTTAAGTCTCCATGGGAACTTATCACACTCTCAGTCTCCATGGGAAGTTGTCACACTCTCAGTCTTCATGGGAACTTGTCACACTCTCAGTTTACATGGGAACTTGTCACACTCTCAGTCTCCATGGGAACGTGTCACTATCTCAGTCTACATGGGAACTTGTCGCACTCTCAGTCTCCATGGGAACTTGTCGCACTGTCAGTCTCCATGGGAACTTCTGACACTCTCAGTCTCCATGGGAACTTTTTGCACTCTCAGTCTCCATAGGAACTTGTCACATCTCAGTCTCCATGGGAACTTGTCACACTCTCAGTCTCCGTGGGAACCTGTCACACTCTCAGTCTCCATGGGGGCTTGTAACACTCTCAGTTTCCATTGGAACTTGTCACACTCTCAGTCTCCATGGGAACTTGACACACTCTCACTGTACATGGGAACCTGTCACACTCTCAGTCTCCATGGGAACTTGTCACACTCTGTCTCCATGGGAACCTGTCACACTCTCAGTCTCCATGGGAACTTGTCACACTCTCAGTCTACATGGAAACTTGTGACACTCTCAGTCTCTATGGGAACTTGTCACACTCTCAGTCTACATGAGAACTTGTCACACTCTCAGTCTCCATGGGAACTTGTCACAGTCTCAGTCTACATGGGAGCTTGTCGCACTCTCAGTCTCCATGGGAACTTGTCACACTCTCAGTCTCCATGGGAACTTGTCATACTCTCAGTCTCCATGGGAACTTGTCACACTCTCAGTCTCCATGGGAACGTGTCACTCTCTCAGTCTACATGGGAACTTGTCGCACTCTCAGTCTCCATGGGAACTTGTCGCACTCTCAGTCTCAATGGGAACTTGTCGCACTCTCAGTCTCCATGGGAACTTCTGACACTCTCAGTCTCCATGGGAACTTGTCGCACTCTCAGTCTCCATAGGAACTTCTCACATCTCAGTCTCCATGGGAACTTGTCACACTCTCAATCTACATGGGAACTTGTCACACTGTCAGTCTCCATGGGAACTTCTCACACTCTCAGTCTACATGGGAACTTGTCACACTCTCAGACTCCATGGGAACTTGTCACACTCTCAGGCTCCCTGGGAACTTGTCACACTCTCAGCCTCCATGGGAACTTGTCACACTCTCAGTCTGCATGAGAACTTTTTTCACACTCTCACTCTACATGAGAGCTTGTCACACTCTCAGTCTCCATGGGAACTTGTCACACTCTCAGTCTCCATGGGAACTTGTTACACTGTCAGTCTACATGAGAACTTGTCACACTCTCAGTCTACATGAGAACTTGTCACAATCTCACTCTCCATGGGAACTTGTCACACTCTCAGTCTACATGAGAACTTGTCACACTCTCAGTCTCCATGGGAACGTGTCACACTCTCAGTCTACATGGCAACTTAACGCACTCTCAGTCTCCATGGGAACTTGTCGCACTCTCAGTCTCCATGCGAACTTGTCGCACTCTCAGTCTCCATGGGAACTTGTCACACTCTCAGTCTCAGTGGGAACTGGTCACACGCTCAGTCTCCATGGGAACTTGTCACGCTCTCAGTCTCTCTGGGAACTTGTCACACTCTCAGTCTCCATGGGAACCTGTCACACTCTCAGCCTCCATGGGAGCATGTGACACTCTCAAACTCCATGGGAACTTGTCGCACTCTCAGTCTCCATGGGAACTTGTCGCACTCTCAGTCTCAGTGGGAACTGGTCACACGCTCAGTCTCCGTGGGAACTTGTCACGCTCTCAGTCTCCCTGGGAACTTGTCACACTCTCAGTCTCCATGGGAACCTGTCACACTCTCAGCCTCCATGGGAGCTTGTGACACTCTCAAACTCCATGGGAACTTGTCGCACTCTCAGTCTCCATGGGAACTTGTCACACTCTCAGTCTCCATGGGAAGTTGTCACACTCTCAGTCTTCATGGGAACTTGTCACACTCTCAGTTTACATGGGAACTTGTCACACTCTCAGTCTCCATGGGAACGTGTCACTATCTCAGTCTACATGGGAACTTGTCGCACTCTCAGTCTCCATGGGAACTTGTCGCACTGTCAGTCTCCATGGGAACTTCTGACACTCTCAGTCTCCATGGGAACTTTTCGCACTCTCAGTCTCCATAGGAACTTGTCACATCTCAGTCTCCATGGGAACCTGTCACACTCTCAGTCTGCATGGGAACCTGTCACACTCTCAGTCTCCATGGGAGATTGTAACACTCTCAGTCTCCATTGGAACTTGTCACACTCTCTGTCTCCATGGGAACTTGACACACTCTCAGTGTACATGGGAACCTGTCACACTCTCAGTCTCCACGGGAACTTGTCACACTTTCAGTCTACATGGAAACTTTTCACACTCTCAGTCTCTATGGGAACTTGTCACACTCTCAGTCTACATGAGAACTTGTCACACTCTCAGTCTCCATGGGAACTTGTCACAGTCTCAGTCTACATGGGAGCTTGTCGCACTATCAGTCTCCATGGGAACTTGTCACACTCTCAGTCTCCATGGGAACTTGTCATACTCTCAGTCTCCATGGGAACTTGTCACACTCTCAGTCTCCATGGGAACGTGTCACTCTCTCAGTTTACATGGGAACTTGTCGCACTCTCAGTCTCCATGGGAACTTGTCGCACTCTCAGTCTCAATGGGAACTTGTCGCACTCTCAGTCTCCATGGGAACTTCTGACACTCTCAGTCTCCATGGGAACTTGTCGCACTCTCAGTCTCCATAGGAACTTCTCACATCTCAGTCTCCATGTGAACTTGTCACACTCTCAATCTACATGGGAACTTGTCACACTGTCAGTCTCCATGGGAACTTCTCACACTCTCAGACTACATGGGAACTTGTCACACTCTCAGACTCCATGGGAACTTGTCACACTCTCAGGCTCCATGGGAACTTGTCACACTCTCAGCCTCCATGGGAACTTGTCACACTCTCAGTCTGCATCAGAACTTTTTTCACACTCTCAGTCTACATGAGAGCTTGTCACACTCTCAGTCTCCATGGGAACTTGTCACACTCTCAGTCTCCATGGGAACTTGTTACACTGTCAGTCTACATGAGAACTTGTCACACTCTCAGTCTACATGGGAACTTGTCACAATCTCACTCTCCATGGGAACTTGTCACACTCTCAGTCTACATGAGAACTTGTCACACTCTCAGTCTCCATGGGAACATGTCACACTCTCAGTCTACATGGCAACTTAACGCACTCTGAGTCTCCATGGGAACTTGTCGCACTCTCAGTCTCCATGCGAACTTGTCGCACTCTCAGACTCCATGGGAACTTGTCGCACTCGCAGTCTCAGTGGGAACTGGTCACACGCTCAGTCTCCGTGGGAACTTGTCACGCTCTCAGTCTCTCGGGGAACTTGTCACACTCTCAGTCTCCATGGGAACCTGTCACACTCTCTGCCTCCATGGGAGCATGTGACACTCTCAAACTCCATGGGAACTTGTCGCACTCTCAGTCTCCATGGGAACTTGTCGCACTGTCAGTCTCCATGGGAACTTCTGACACTCTCAGTCTCCATGGGAGCTTTTCGCACTCTCAGTCTCCATAGGAACTTGTCACATCTCAGTCTCCATGGGAACCTGTCACACTCTCAGTCTCCATGGGAACCTGTCACACTCTCAGTCTCCATGGGAGATTGTAACACTCTCAGTCTCCATTGGAACTTGTCACACTCTCTGTCTCCATGGGAACTTGACACACTCTCAGTGTACATGGGAACCTGTCACACTCTCAGTCTCCACGGGAACTTGTCACACTCTGTCTTCATGCGAACCTGTCACACTCTCAGTCTCCATGGGAACTTGTCACACTCTCAGTCTACATGGAAACTTGTCACACTCTCAGTCTCTATGGGAACTTGTCACACTCTCAGTCTACATGAGAACTTGTCACACTCTCAGTCTCCATGGGAACTTGTAACAGTCTCAGTCTACATGGGAGCTTGTCACACTCTCAGTCTCCATGGGAACTTGTCATACTCTCAGTCTCCATGGGAACTTGTCACACTCTCAGTCTCCATGGGAACTTGTCACTCTCTCAGTTTACATGGGAACTTGTCGCACTCTCAGTCTCCATGGGAACTTGTCGCACTCTCAGTCTCAATGGGAACTTGTCGCACTCTCAGTCTCCATGGGAACTTCTGACACTCTCAGTCTCCATGGGAACTTGTCGCACTCTCAGTCTCCATAGGAACTTCTCACATCTCAGTCTCCATGGGAACTTGTCACACTCTCAATCTACATGGGAACTTGTCACACTGTCAGTCTCCATGGGAACTTCTCACACTCTCAGTCTACATGGGAACTTGTCACACTCTCAGACTCCATGGAAACTTGTCACACTCTCAGGCTCCATGGGAACTTGTCACACTCTCAGCCTCCATGGGAACTTGTCACACTCTCAGTCTGCATCAGAACTTTTTTCACACTCTCAGTCTACATGAGAGCTTGTCACACTCTCAGTCTCCATGGGAACTTGTCACACTCTCAGTCTCCATGGGAACTTGTTACACTGTCAGTCTACATGAGAACTTGTCACACTCTCAGTCTACATGGGAACTTGTCACAATCTCACTCTCCATGGGAACTTGTCACACTCTCAGTCTCCATGGGAACGTGTCACACTCTCAGTCTACATGGCAACTTAACGCACTCTGAGTCTCCATGGGAACTTGTCGCACTCTCAGTCTCCATGCGAACTTGTCGCACTCTCAGCCTCCATGGGAACTTGTCGCACTCGCAGTCTCAGTGGGAACTGGTCACACGCTCAGTCTCCGTGGGAACTTGTCACGCTCTCAGTCTCTCTGGGAACTTGTCACACTCTCAGTCTCCATGGGAACCTGTCACACTCTCTGCCTCCATGGGAGCATGTGACACTCTCAAACTCCATGGGAACTTGTCACACTCTCAGTTTACATGGGAACTTGTCACACTGTCAGTCTCCATGGGAACGTGTCACTATCTCAGTCTACATGGGAACTTGTCGCACTCTCAGTCTCCATGGGAACTTGTCGCACTGTCAGTCTCCATGGGAACTTCTGACACTCTCAGTCTCCATGGGAACTTTTCGCACTGTCAGTCTCCATAGCAACTTGTCACATCTCAGTCTCCATGGGAACCTGTCACACTCTCAGTCTCCATGGGAACCTGTCACACTCTCAGTCTCCATGGGAGATTGTAACACTCTCAGTCTCCATTGGAACTTGTCACACTCTCTGTCTCCATGGGAACTTGACACACTCTCAGTGTACATGGGAACCTGTCACACTCTCAGTCTCCACGGGAACTTGTCACACTCTCAGTCTACATGGAAACTTGTCACACTCTCAGTCTCTATGGGAAGTTGTCACACTCTCAGTCTACATGAGAACTTGTCACACTCTCAGACTCCATAGGAACTTGTCACAGTCTCAGTCTACATGGGAGCTTGTCGCACTCTCAGTCTCCATGGGAACTTGTCACACTCTCAGTCTCCATGGGAACTTGTCACACTCTCAGACTCCATTTGAACTTCTCACACTCTCAGGCTCCGTGGGAACTTGTCTCACTCTGAGTCTCCATGGGAACGTGTCACTCTCTCAGTTTAATTGGGAACTTGTCGCACTCTCAGTCTCCATGGGAACTTCTGACACTCTCAGTCTCCATGGGAACTTTTCGCACTCTCTGTCTCCATAGGAACTTGTCACATCTGAGTCTGCATGGGAACTTGTCACAATCTCAGTCTCCATGGGAACTTGTCACTCTCTCAGTCTACATGAGAACTTGTCACACTCTCAGTCTCCATGGGAACCTGTCACACTCTCAGTCTCCATGGGAACTTATCACACTCTCAATCTCCATGGGAACTTGTCACACTCTCAGTCTACATGGAAACTTGTCACACTCTCAGTCTCCATGGGAACTTGTCACACTCTCAGTCTACATGAGAACTTTTCACACTCTCAGTCTCCATGGGAACTTGTCACAGTCTCAGTCTACATGGGAGCTTGTCGCACTCTGAGTCTCCATGGGAACTTGACACACTCTCAGTCTCCATGGGAACTTGTCACACTCTCAGTTTACATGGGAACTTGTCAAACTGTCAGTCTCCATGGGAACCTTTCACTCTCTCAGTCTACATTGGAACTTGTCGCACTCTCAGTCTCCATGGGAACTTCTGACACTCTCAGTCTCCATGGGAACTTGTCGCACTCTCAGTCTCCATGCGAACTTGTCGCACTCTCAGTCTCCATGGGAACTTGTCACACTCTCAGTCTCAGTGGGAACTGATCACACGCTCAGTCTCCGTGGGAACTTGTCACGCTCTCAGTCTCTCTGGGAACTTGTCACACTCTCAGTCTCCATGGGAACCTGTCACACTCTCAGCCTCCATGGGAGCATGTGACACTCTCAAACTCCATGGGAACTTGTCGCACTCTCAGTCTCCATGGGAACTTGTCGCACTCACAGTCTCAGTGGGAACTGGTCACACTCTCAGTCTCCATGGGAACGTTCAAATCTCTCAGTCTACATGGGAACTTGTCGCACTCTCAGTCTCCATGGGAACTTGTCGCACTCTCAGTCTCAATGGGAACTTGTCGCACTCTCAGTCTCCATGGGAACTTCTGACACTCTCAGTCTCCATGGGAACTTGTCGCACTCTCAGTCTCCATAGGAACATCTCACATCTCAGTCTCCATGGGAACTTGTCACACTCTCAATCTACATGGGAACTTGTCACACTGCCAGTCTCCATGGGAACTTCTCACACTCTCAGTCTACATGGGAACTTGTCACACTCTCAGACTCCATTTGAACTTCTCACACTCTCAGGCTCCGTGGGAACTTGTCACACTCTGAGCCTCCATGGGAACGTGTCACTCTCTCAGTGTACATGGGAACTTGTCGCACTCTCAGTCTCCATGGGAACTTCTGACACTCTCAGTCTCCATGGGAACTTTTCGCACTCTCAGTCTCCATAGCAACTTGTCACATCTGAGTCTACATGGGAACTTGTCACAATCTCAGTCTCCATGGGAACTTGTCACTCTCTCAGTCTACATGAGAACTTGTCACACTCTCAGTCTCCATGGGAAACTGTCACACTCTCAGTCTCCATGGGAACTTATCACACTCTCAATCTCCATGGGAACTTGTCACACTCTCAGTCTACATGGAAACTTGTCACACTCTCAGTCTCCATGGGAACTTGTCACACTCTCAGTCTACATGAGAACTTGTCACACTCTCAGTCTCCATGGGAACTTGTCACAGTCTCAGTCTACATGGGAGCTTGTCGCACTCTGAGTCTCCATGGGAACTTGTCACACTCTCAGTCTCCATGGGAACTTGTCACACTTTCAGTTTACATGGGAACTTGTCACACTGTCAGTCTCCATGGGAACCTTTCACTCTCTCAGTCTACATGGAACTTGTCGCACTCTCAGTCTCCATGGGAACTTCTGACACCATCAGTCTCCATGGGAACTTGTCGCACTCTCAGTCTCCATGCGAACTTGTCGCACTCTCAGTCTCCATGGGAACTTGTCGCACTCTCAGTCTCAGAGGGAACTGGTCACACGCTCAGTCTCCGTGGGAACTTGTCACGCTCTCAGTCTCTCTGGGAACTTGTCACACTCTCAGTCTCCATGGGAACCTGTCACACTCTCAGGCTCCATCGGAGCATGTGACACTCTGAAACTCCATGGGAACTTGTCGCACTCTCAGTCTCTATGGGAACTTGTCGCACTCTCAGTCTCAGTGGGAACTGGTCACACGCTCAGTCTCCGTGGAAACTTGTCACGCTCTCAGTCTCCCTGGGAACTTGTCACACTCTCAGTCTCCATTGGAACCTGTCACACTCTCAGCCTCCATGGGAGCTTGTGACACTCTCAGACTCCATTTGAACTTCTCACACTCTCAGTCTCCGTGGGAACTTGTCACACTCTGAGTCTCCATGAGAACGTGTCACTCTCTCAGTGTACATGGGAACTTGTCGCACTCTCAGTCTCCATGGGAACTTCTGACACTCTCAGTCTCCATGGGAACTTTTCGCACTCTCAGTCTCCATAGGAACTTGTCACATCTCAGTCTACATGGGAACTTGTCACAATCTCAGACTCCATGGGAATTTGTCACTCTCTCAGTATACATGAGAACTTGTCACACTCTCAGTCTCCATGGGAACCTGTCACACTCTCAGTCTCCATGGGAACTTATCACACTCTCAGTCTCCATGGGAACTTGTCACACACTGTCTACATGGAAACTTGTCACACTCTCAGTCTCCATGGGAACTTCTGACACTCTCAGTGTCCATGGGAACTTGTCGCATTCTCAGTCTCCATGCGAACTTGTCGCACTCTCAGTCTCCATGGAAACTTGTCGCACTCTCAGTCTCAGTGGGAACTGGTCACACGCTCAGTCTCCGTGCGAACTTGTCACGCTCTCAGTCTCTCTGGGAACTTGTCACACTCTCAGTCTCCATGGGAACCTGTCACACTCTCAGCCTCCATGGGAGCATGTGACACTCTCAAACTCCATGGGAACTTGTCGCACTCTCAGTCTCCATGGCAACTTGTCGCACTCTCAGTCTCAGTGGGAACTGGTCACACGCTCAGTCTCCGTGGAAACTTGTCACGCTCTCAGTCTCCCTGGGAACTTGTCACACTCTCAGTCTCCATGGGAACCTGTCACACTCTCAGCCTCCATGGGAGCTTGTGACACTCTCAGACTCCATGGAAACTTGTCACACTCTCAGGCTCCATGGGAACTTGTCACACTCTCAGCCTCCATGGGAACTTGTCACACTCTCAGTCTGCATCAGAACTTTTTTCACACTCTCAGTCTACATGAGAGCTTGTCACACTCTCAGTCTCCATGGGAACTTGTCACACTCTCAGTCTCCATGGGAACTTGTTACACTGTCAGTCTACATGAGAACTTGTCACACTCTCAGTCTACATGGGAACTTGTCACAATCTCACTCTCCATGGGAACTTGTCACACTCTCAGTCTCCATGGGAACGTGTCACACTCTCAGTCTACATGGCAACTTAACGCACTCTGAGTCTCCATGGGAACTTGTCGCACTCTCAGTCTCCATGCGAACTTGTCGCACTCTCAGCCTCCATGGGAACTTGTCGCACTCGCAGTCTCAGTGGGAACTGGTCACACGCTCAGTCTCCGTGGGAACTTGTCACGCTCTCAGTCTCTCTGGGAACTTGTCACACTCTCAGTCTCCATGGGAACCTGTCACACTCTCTGCCTCCATGGGAGCATGTGACACTCTCAAACTCCATGGGAACTTGTCACACTCTCAGTTTACATGGGAACTTGTCACACTCTCAGTCTCCATGGGAACGTGTCACTATCTCAGTCTACATGGGAACTTGTCGCACTCTCAGTCTCCATGGGAACTTGTCGCACTGTCAGTCTCCATGGGAACTTCTGACACTCTCAGTCTCCATGGGAACTTTTCGCACTCTCAGTCTCCATAGCAACTTGTCACATCTCAGTCTCCATGGGAACCTGTCACACTCTCAGTCTCCATGGGAACCTGTCACACTCTCAGTCTCCATGGGAGATTGTAACACTCTCAGTCTCCATTGGAACTTGTCACACTCTCTGTCTCCATGGGAACTTGACACACTCTCAGTGTACATGGGAACCTGTCACACTCTCAGTCTCCACGGAACTTGTCACACTCTCAGTCTACATGGAAACTTGTCACACTCTCAGTCTCCATGGGAACTTCTGACGCTCTCAGTCTCCATAGGAACTTCTCACATCTCAGTCTCCATGGGAACTTGTCACACTCTCAGTCTCCATGGGAACTTGTCGCACTCTCAGTCTCCATAGGAACATCTCACATCTCAGTCTCCATGGGAACTTGTCACACTCTCAATCTACATGGGAACTTGTCACACTGCCAGTCTCCATGGGAACTTCTCACACTCTCAGTCTACATGGGAACTTGTCACACTCTCAGACTCCATTTGAACTTCTCACACTCTCAGGCTCCGTGGGAACTTGTCACACTCTGAGCCTCCATGGGAACGTGTCACTCTCTCAGTGTACATGGGAACTTGTCGCACTCTCAGTCTCCATGGGAACTTCTGACACTCTCAGTCTCCATGGGAACTTTTCGCACTCTCAGTCTCCATAGCAACTTGTCACATCTGAGTCTACATGGGAACTTGTCACAATCTCAGTCTCCATGGGAACTTGTCACTCTCTCAGTCTACATGAGAACTTGTCACACTCTCAGTCTCCATGGGAAACTGTCACACTCTCAGTCTCCATGGGAACTTATCACACTCTCAATCTCCATGGGAACTTGTCACACTCTCAGTCTACATGGAAACTTGTCACACTCTCAGTCTCCATGGGAACTTGTCACACTCTCAGTCTACATGAGAACTTGTCACACTCTCAGTCTCCATGGGAACTTGTCACAGTCTCAGTCTACATGGGAGCTTGTCGCACTCTGAGTCTCCATGGGAACTTGTCACACTCTCAGTCTCCATGGGAACTTGTCACACTTTCAGTTTACATGGGAACTTGTCACACTGTCAGTCTCCATGGGAACCTTTCACTCTCTCAGTCTACATGGAACTTGTCGCACTCTCAGTCTCCATGGGAACTTCTGACACCATCAGTCTCCATGGGAACTTGTCGCACTCTCAGTCTCCATGCGAACTTGTCGCACTCTCAGTCTCCATGGGAACTTGTCGCACTCTCAGTCTCAGAGGGAACTGGTCACACGCTCAGTCTCCGTGGGAACTTGTCACGCTCTCAGTCTCTCTGGGAACTTGTCACACTCTCAGTCTCCATGGGAACCTGTCACACTCTCAGGCTCCATCGGAGCATGTGACACTCTGAAACTCCATGGGAACTTGTCGCACTCTCAGTCTCTATGGGAACTTGTCGCACTCTCAGTCTCAGTGGGAACTGGTCACACGCTCAGTCTCCGTGGAAACTTGTCACGCTCTCAGTCTTCCTGGGAACTTGTCACACTCTCAGTCTCCATTGGAACCTGTCACACTCTCAGCCTCCATGGGAGCTTGTGACACTCTCAGACTCCATTTGAACTTCTCACACTCTCAGTCTCCGTGGGAACTTGTCACACTCTGAGTCTCCATGAGAACGTGTCACTCTCTCAGTGTACATGGGAACTTGTCGCACTCTCAGTCTCCATGGGAACTTCTGACACTCTCAGTCTCCATGGGAACTTTTCGCACTCTCAGTCTCCATAGGAACTTGTCACATCTCAGTCTACATGGGAACTTGTCACAATCTCAGACTCCATGGGAACTTGTCACTCTCTCAGTATACATGAGAACTTGTCACACTCTCAGTCTCCATGGGAACCTGTCACACTCTCAGTCTCCATGGGAACTTATCACACTCTCAGTCTCCATGGGAACTTGTCACACACTGTCTACATGGAAACTTGTCACACTCTCAGTCTCCATGGGAACTTCTGACACTCTCAGTCTCCATGGGAACTTGTCGCATTCTCAGTCTCCATGCGAACTTGTCGCACTCTCAGTCTCCATGGAAACTTGTCGCACTCTCAGTCTCAGTGGGAACTGGTCACACGCTCAGTCTCCGTGCGAACTTGTCACGCTCTCAGTCTCTCTGGGAACTTGTCACACTCTCAGTCTCCATGGGAACCTGTCACACTCTCAGCCTCCATGGGAGCATGTGACACTCTCAAACTCCATGGGAACTTGTCGCACTCTCAGTCTCCATGGCAACTTGTCGCACTCTCAGTCTCAGTGGGAACTGGTCACACGCTCAGTCTCCGTGGAAACTTGTCACGCTCTCAGTCTCCCTGGGAACTTGTCACACTCTCAGTCTCCATGGGAACCTGTCACACTCTCAGCCTCCATGGGAGCTTGTGACACTCTCAAACTCCATGGGAACTTGTCGCACTCTCAGTCTCCATGGGAACTTGTCACACTCTCAGTCTCCATGGGAACTTCTGACGCTCTCAGTCTCCATAGGAACTTCTCACATCTCAGTCTCCATGGGAACTTGTCACACTCTCAATCTACATGGGAACTTGTCACACTGTCAGTCTCCATGGGAACTTCTCACACTCTCAGTCTACATGGGAACTTGTCACACTCTCAGACTCCATTTGAACATCTCACACTCTCAGGCTCCGTGGGAACTTGTCACACTCTGAGTCTCCATGGGAACGTGTCACTCTCTCAGTGTACATGGGAACTTGTCGCACTCTCAGTCTCCATGGGAACTTCTGACACTCTCAGTCTCCATGGGAACTTTTCGCACTCTCAGTCTCCATAGGAACTTGTCGTCTCCATAGGAACTTGTCACATCTCAGTCTACATGGGAACTTGTCACAATCTCAGTCTCCATGGGAACTTGTCACTCTCTCAGTCTACATGAGAACTTGTCACACTCTCAGTCTCCATGGGAACCTGTCACACTCTCAGTCTCCATGGGAACTTATCACACTCTCAGTCTCCATGGGAACTTGTCACACTCTCAGTCTACATGGAAACTTGTCACACTCTCAGTCTCCATGGGAACTTGTCACACTCTCAGTCTACATGAGAACTTGTCACACTCTCAGTCTCCATGGGAACTTGTCACAGTCTCAGTCTACATGGGAGCTTGTCGCACTCTCAGTCTCCATGGGAACTTGTCACACTCTCAGTCTCCATGGGAACTTGTCACACTCTCAGTTTACATGGGAACTTGTCACACTGTCAGTCTCCATGGGAACCTTTCACTCTCTCAGTCTACATGGGAACTTGTCGCACTCTCAGTCTCCATGGGAACTTCTGACACTCTCAGTCTCCATGGGAACTTGTCACAATCTCACTCTCCATGGGAACTTGTCACACTCTCAGTCCACATGGCAACTTAACGCACTCTCAGTCTCCATGCGCACTTGTCGCACTCTCAGTCTCCATGGGAACTTGTCGCACTCTCAGTCTCAGTAGGAACCGGTCACACGCTCAGTCTCCGTGGGAACTTGTCACGCTCTCAGTCTCCCTGGGAACTTGTCACACTCTCAGTCTCCATGGGAACCTGTCACACTCTCAGCCTCCATGGGAGCATGTGACACTCTCAAACTCCATGGGAACTTGTCGCACTCTCAGTCTCCATGGGAACTTGTCGCACTCTCAGTCTCAGTGGGAACTGGTCACACGCTCAGTCTCCGTGGAAACTTGTCACGCTCTCAGTCTCCCTGGGAACTTGTCACACTCTCAGTCTCCATGGGAACCTGTCACACTCTCAGCCTCCATGGGAGCTTGTGACTCTCTCAAACTCCATGGGAACTTGTCGCACTCTCAGTCTCCATGGGAACTTGTCACACTCTCAGTCTCCATGGGAACCTGTCACACTCTCAGCCTCCATGGGAGCATGTGACACTCTCAAACTCCATGGGAACTTGTCGCACTCTCAGTCTCCATGGCAACTTGTCGCACTCTCAGTCTCAGTGGGAACTGGTCACACGCTCAGTCTCCGTGGAAACTTGTCACGCTCTCAGTCTCCCTGGGAACTTGTCACACTCTCAGTCTCCATGGGAACCTGTCACACTCTCAGCCTCCATGGGAGCTTGTGACACTCTCAAACTCCATGGGAACTTGTCGCACTCTCAGTCTCCATGGGAACTTGTCACACTCTCAGTCTCCATGGGAACTTCTGACGCTCTCAGTCTCCATAGGAACTTCTCACATCTCAGTCTCCATGGGAACTTGTCACACTCTCAATCTACATGGGAACTTGTCACACTGTCAGTCTCCATGGGAACTTGTCGCACTCTCAGTCTCAGTGGGAACTGGTCACACGCTCAGTCTCCGTGGAAACTTGTCACGCTCTCAGTCTCCCTGGGAACTTGTCACACTCTCAGTCTCCATGGGAACCTGTCACACTCTCAGCCTCCATGGGAGCTTGTGACTCTCTCAAACTCCATGGGAACTTGTCGCACTCTCAGTCTCCATGGGAACTTGTCACACTCTCAGTCTCCATGGGAAGCCGTCACACTCTCAGTCTTCATGGGAACTTGTCACACTCTCAGTTTACATGGCAAATTGTCACACTCTCAGTCTCCATGGGAACGTGTCACTATCTCAGTCTACATGGGAACTTGTCGCACTCTCAGTCTCCATGGGAACTTGTCGCACTGTCAGTCTCCATGGGAACTTCTGACACTCTCAGTCTCCATGGGAACTTGTCACACTCTCAGTCTCCATGGGAACTTCTGACGCTCTCAGTCTCCATGGGAACTTGTCGCACTCTCAGTCTCCATGGGAACTTGACACCCTCTCAGTGTACATGGGAACCTGTCACACTCTCAGTCTCCACGGGAACTTGTCACACTCTGTCTCCATGGGAACCTGTCACACTCTCAGTTTCCATGGGAACTTATCACACTCTCAGTCTCCATGGGAACTTGTCACACTCTCAGTCTACATGGAAACTTGTCACACTCTCAGTCTCTATGGGAACTTGTCACACTCTCAGTCTACATGAGAACTTGTCACACTCTCAGTCTCCATGGGAACTTGTCACAGTCTCAGTCTACACGGGAGCTTGTCGCACTCTCAGTCTCCATAGGAACTTGTCACACTCTCAGTCTCCATGGGAACTTGTCACACTTTAAGTCTCCATGGGAACTTGTCACACTCTCAGTCTCCATGGGAAGCTGTCACACTCTCAGTCTTCATGGGAACTTGTCACACTCTCAGTTTGCATGGGAACTTGTCACACTCTCAGTCTCCATGGGAACGTGTCACTATCTCAGTCTACATGGGAACTTCTGACACTCTCAGTCTCCATGGGAACTTTTCGCACTCTCAGTCTCCATAGGAACTTGTCACATCTCAGTCTCCATGGGAACTTGTCACACTCTCAGTCTCCATGGGAACCTGTCACACTCTCAGTCTCCATGGGGGCTTGTAACACTCTCAGTCTCCATGGGAACCTGTCACACTCTCAGTCTCCATGGGAACTTGACACACTCTCACTGTACATGGGAACCTGTCACACTCTCAGTCTCCACGGGAACTTGTCACACTCTGTCTCCATGGGAACCTGTCACACTCTCAGTCTCCATGGGAACTTGTCACACTCTCAGTCTACATGGAAACTTGTGACACTCTCAGTCTCTATGGGAACTTGTCACACTCTCAGTCTACATGAGAACTTGTCACACTCTCAGTCTCCATGGGAACTTGTCACAGTCTCAGTCTACATGGGAGCTTGTCGCACTCTCAGTCTCCATGGGAACTTGTCACACTCTCAGTCTCCATGGGAACTTGTCATACTCTCAGTCTCCATGGGAACTTGTCACACTCTCAGTCTCCATGGGAACGTGTCACTCTCTCAGACTACATGGGAACTTGTCGCACTCTCAGTCTCCATGGGAACTTGTCGCACTCTCAGTCTCAATGGGAACTTGTCGCACTCTCAGTCTCCATGGGAACTTCTGACACTCTCAGTCTCCATGGGAACTTGTCGCACTCTCAGTCTCCATAGGAACTTCTCACATCTCAGTCTCCATGGGAACTTGTCACACTCTCAATCTACATGGGAACTTGTCACACTGTCAGTCTCCATGGGAACTTCTCACACTCTCAGTCTACATGGGAACTTGTCACACTCTCAGACTCCATGGGAACTTGTCACACTCTCAGGCTCCATGGGAACTTGTCACACTCTCAGCCTCCATGGGAACTTGTCACACTCTCAGTCTGCATGAGAACTTTTTTCACACTCTCACTCTACATGAGAGCTTGTCACACTCTCAGTCTCCATGGGAACCTGTCACACTCTCAGCCTCCATGGGAGCATGTGACACTCTCAAACTCCATGGGAACTTGTCGCACTCTCAGTCTCCATGGGAACTTGTCGCACTCTCAGTCTCAGTGGGAACTGGTCACACGCTCAGTCTCCGTGGGAACTTGTCACACTCTCAGTTTACATGGGAACTTCTCACACTCTCAGTCTCCATGGGAACGTGTCACTATCTCAGTCTACATGGGAACTTGTCGCACTCTCAGTCTCCATGGGAACTTGTCACACTCTCAGTCTCCATGGGAACTTGTCACACTCTCAGTCTACATGGAAACTTCTGACGCTCTCAGTCTCCATGGGAATTTGTCACACTCTCAGTCTCCATGGGAACTTGACACCCTCTCAGTGTACATGGGAACCTGTCACACTCTCAGTCTCCACGGGAACTTGTCACACTCTGTCTCCATGGGAACCTGTCACACTCTCAGTTTCCATTGGAACTTATCACACTCTCAGTCTCCATGGGAACTTGTCACACTCTCAGTCTACATGGAAACTTGTCACACTCTCAGTCTCTATGGGAACTTGTCACACTCTCAGTCTACATGAGAACTTGTCACACTCTCATTCTCCATGGGAACTTGTCACAGTCTCAGTCTACACGGGAGCTTGTCGCACTCTCAGTCTCCATAGGAACTTGTCACACTCTCAGTCTCCATGGGAACTTGTCACACTTTAAGTCTCCATGGGAACTTGTCACACTCTCAGTCTCCATGGGAAGCTGTCACACTCTCAGTCTTCATGGGAACTTGTCACACTCTCAGTTTGCATGGGAACTTGTCACACTCTCAGTCTCCATGGGAACGTGTCACTATCTCAGTCTACATGGGAACTTCTGACACTCTCAGTCTCCATGGGAACTTTTCGCACTCTCAGTCTCCATAGGAACTTGTCACATCTCAGTCTCCATGGGAACTTGTCACACTCTCAGTCTCCATGGGAACCTGTCACACTCTCAGTCTCCATGGGGGCTTGTAACACTCTCAGTCTCCATGGGAACCTGTCACACTCTCAGTCTCCATGGGAACTTGACACACTCTCACTGTACATGGGAACCTGTCACACTCTCAGGCCCCACGGGAACTTGTCACACTCTGTCTCCATGGGAACCTGTCACACTCTCAGTCTCCATGGGAACTTGTCACACTCTCAGTCTACATGGAAACTTGTGACACTCTCAGTCTCTATGGGAACTTGTCACACTCTCAGTCTACATGAGAACTTGTCACACTCTCAGTCTCCATGGGAACTTGTCACAGTCTCAGTCTACATGGGAGCTTGTCGCACTCTCAGTCTCCATGGGAACTTGTCACACTCTCAGTCTCCATGGGAACTTGTCATACTCTCAGTCTCCATGGGAACTTGTCACACTCTCAGTCTCCATGGGAACGTGTCACTCTCTCAGACTACATGGGAACTTGTCGCACTCTCAGTCTCCATGGGAACTTGTCGCACTCTCAGTCTCAATGGGAACTTGTCGCACTCTCAGTCTCCATGGGAACTTCTGACACTCTCAGTCTCCATGGGAACTTGTCGCACTCTCAGTCTCCATAGGAACTTCTCACATCTCACTCTCCATGGGAACTTGTCACACTCTCAATCTACATGGGAACTTGTCACACTGTCAGTCTCCATGGGAACTTCTCACACTCTCAGTCTACATGGGAACTTGTCACACTCTCAGACTCCATGGGAACTTGTCACACTCTCAGGCTCCATGGGAACTTGTCACACTCTCAGCCTCCATGGGAACTTGTCACACTCTCAGTCTGCATGAGAACTTTTTTCACACTCTCACTCTACATGAGAGCTTGTCACACTCTCAGTCTCCATGGGAACCTGTCACACTCTCAGCCTCCATGGGAGCATGTGACACTCTCAAACTCCATGGGAACTTGTCGCACTCTCAGTCTCCATGGGAACTTGTCGCACTCTCAGTCTCAGTGGGAACTGGTCACACGCTCAGTCTCCGTGGGAACTTGTCACACTCTCAGTTTACATGGGAACTTGTCACACTCTCAGTCTCCATGGGAACGTGTCACTATCTCAGTCTACATGGGAACTTGTCGCACTCTCAGTCTCCATGGGAACTTGTCACACTCTCAGTCTCCATGGGAACTTGTCATACTCTCAGTCTCCATGGGAACTTGTCACACTCTCAGTCTCCATGGGAACGTGTCACTCTCTCAGTTGACATGGGAACTTGTCGCACTCTCAGTCTCCATGGGAACTTGTCGCACTCTCAGTCTCAATGGGAACTTGTCGCACTCTCAGTCTCCATGGGAACTTCTGACACTCTCAGTCTCCATTGGAACTTGTCGCACTCTCAGTCTCCATAGGAACTTCTCACATCTCAGTCTCCATGGGAACTTGTCACACTCTCAATCTACATGGGAACTTGTCACACTCTCAGTCTCCATGGGAACTTCTCACACTCTCAGTCTACATGGGAACTTGTCACACTCTCAGACTCCATGGGAACTTGTCACACTCTCAGGCTCCATGGGAACTTGTCACACTCTCAGCCTCCATGGGAACTTGTCACACTCTCAGTCTGCATCAGAACTTTTTTCACACTCTCAGTCTACATGAGAGCTTGTCACACTCTCAGTCTCCATGGGAACTTGTCACACTCTCAGTCTCCATGGGAACTTGTTACACTGTCAGTCTACATGAGAACTTGTCACACTCTCAGTCTACATGGGAACTTGTCACAATCTCACTCTCCATGGGAACTTGTCACAGTCTCAGTCTACATGAGAACTTGTCACACTCTCAGTCTACATGGGAACGTGTCACACTCTCAGTCTACATGGCAACTTAACGCACTCTCAGTCTCCATGGGAACTTGTCGCACTCTCAGTCTCCATGCGAACTTGTCGCACTCTCAGTCTCCATGGGAACTTGTCGCACTCGCAGTCTCAGTGGGAACTGGTCACACGCTCAGTCTCCGTGGGAACTTGTCACGCTCTCAGTCTCTCTGGGAACTTGTCACACTCTCGATCTCCATGGGAACCTGTCACACTCTCTGCCTCCATGGGAGCATGTGACACTCTCAAACTCCATGGGAACTTGTCGCACTCTCAGTCTCCATGGGAACTTGTCGCACTCTCAGTCTCAGTGGTAACTGGTCACACGCTCAGTCTCCGTGGGAACTTGTCACGCTCTCAGTCTCCCTGGGAACTTGTCACACTCTCAGTCTCCATGGGAACCTGTCACACTCTCAGCCTCCATGGGAGCTTGTGACACTCTCAAACTCCATGGGAACTTGTCGCACTCTCAGTCTCCATGGGAACTTGTCACACTCTCAGTCTCCATGGGAACTTCTGACGCTCTCAGTCTCCATGGGAACTTGTCACACTCTCAGTCTCCATGGGAACTTGACACACTCTCAGTGTACATGGGAACCTGTCACACTCTCAGTCTCCACGGAACTTGTCACACTCTGTCTCCATGGGAACCTGTCACACTCTCAGTCTCCATGGGAACCTGTCACACTCTCTGCCTCCATGGGAGCATGTGACACTCTCAAACTCCATGGGAACTTGTCGCACTCTCAGTCTCCATAGGAACTTGTCGCACTCTCAGTCTCCGTGGGAACTTGTCACGCTCTCAGTCTCCCTGGGAACTTGTCACACTCTCAGTCTCCATGGGAACTTGTCGCACTCTCAGTCTCAGTGGGAACTGGTCACACGCTCAGTCTCCGTGGGAACTTGTCACGCTCTCAGTCTCCCTGGGAACTTGTCACACTCTCAGTCTCCATGGGAACCTGTCACACTCTCAGCCTCCATGGGAGCTTGTGACACTCTCAAAACTCCATGGGAACTTGTCACACTCTCAGTCTCCATGGGAACTTCTGACGCTCTCAGTCTCCATGGGAACTTGTCACACTCTCAGTCTCCATGGGAACTTGACACACTCTCAGTGTACATGGGAACCTGTCACACTCTCAGTCTCCACGGGAACTTGTCACACTCTGTCTCCATGGGAACCTGTCACACTCTCAGTCTCCATGGGAACTTGTCACACTCTCAGTCTACATGGAAACTTGTCACACTCTCAGTCTCTATGGGAACTTGCCACACTCTCAGTCTACATGAGAACTTGTCACGCTCTCAGTCTCCCTGGGAACTTGTCACACTCTCAGTCTCCATGGGAACCTGTCCACACTCTCAGCCTCCCTGGGAGCTTGTGACACTCTCAAACTCCATGGGAACTTGTCGCACTCTCAGTCTCCATGGGAACTTGTCACACTCTCAGTCTCCATGGGAAGTTGTCACATCTCAGTCTCCATGGGAACCTGTCACACTCTCAGTCTCCATGGGAACCTGTCACACTCTCAGTCTCCATGGGAGATTGTAACACTCTCAGTCTCCATTGAACTTGTCACACTCTCTGTCTCCATGGAGCTTGACACACTCTCAGTGTACATGGGAACCTGTCACACTCTCAGTCTCCACGGGAACTTGTCACACTCTGTCTCCATGGGAACCTGTCACACTCTCAGTCTCCATGGGAACTTGTCACACTCTCAGTCTACATGGAAACTTGTCACACTCTCAGTCTCTATGGGAACTTGTCACACTCTCAGTCTACATGAGAACTTGTCACACTCTCAGTCTCCATGGGAACTTGTCACAGTCTCAGTCTACATGGGAGCTTGTCGCACTCTCAGTCTCCATGGGAACTTGTCACACTCTCAGTCTCCATGGGAACTTGTCATACTCTCAGTCTCCATGGGAACTTGTCACACTCTCAGTCTCCATGGGAACGTGTCACTCTCTCAGTTGACATGGGAACTTGTCGCACTCTCAGTCTCCATGGGAACTTGTCGCACTCTCAGTCTCAATGGGAACTTGTCGCACTCTCAGTCTCCATGGGAACTTCTGACACTCTCAGTCTCCATGGGAACTTGTCGCACTCTCAGTCTCCATAGGAACTTCTCACATCTCAGTCTCCATGGGAACTTGTCACACTCTCAATCTACATGGGAACTTGTCACACTGTCAGTCTCCATGGGAACTTCTCACACTCTCAGTCTACATGGGAACCTGTCACACTCTCAGACTCCATGGGAACTTGTCACACTCTCAGGCTCCATGGGAACTTGTCACACTCTCAGCCTCCATGGGAACTTGTCACACTCTCAGTCTGCATCAGAACTTTTTTCACACTCTCAGTCTACATGAGAGCTTGTCACACTCTCAGTCTCCATGGGAACTTGTCACACTCTCAGTCTCCATGGGAACTTGTTACACTGTCAGTCTACATGAGAACTTGCCACACTCTCAGTCTACATGGGAACTTGTCACAATCTCACTCTCCATGGGAACTTGTCACACTCTCAGTCTACATGAGAACTTGTCACACTCTCAGTCTCCATGGGAACGTGTCACACTCTCAGTCTACATGGCAACTTAACGCACTCTCAGTCTCCATGGGAACTTGTCGCACTCTCAGTCTCCATGCGAACTTGTCGCACTCTCAGTCTCCATGGGAACTTGTCGCACTCGCAGTCTCAGTGGTAACTGGTCACACGCTCAGTCTCCGTGGGAACTTGTCACGCTCTCAGTCTCCCTGGGAACTTGTCACTCTCTCAGTCTCCATGGGAACCTGTCACACTCTCAGCCTCCATGGGAGCTTGTGACACTCTCAAACTCCATGGGAACTTGTCGCACTCTCAGTCTCCATGGGAACTTGTCACACTCTCAGTCTCCATCGGAACTTCTGACGCTCTCAGTCTCCATTGGAACTTGTCACACTCTCAGTCTCCATGGGAACTTGACACACTCTCAGTGTACATGGGAACCTGTCACACTCTCAGTCTCCACGGGAACTTGTCACACTCTGTCTCCATGGGAACCTGTCACACTCTCAGTCTCCATGGGAACTTGTCACACTCTCAGTCTACATGGAAACTTGTCACACTCTCAGTCTCTATGGGAACTTGTCACACTCTCAGTCTACATGAGAACTTGTCACACTCTCAGTCTCCATGGGAACTTGTCACAGTCTCAGTCTACACGGGAGCTTGTCGCACTCTCAGTCTCCCTGGGAACTTGTCACACTCTCAGTCTCCATGGGAACTTGTCACACTTTAAGTCTCCATGGGAACTTATCACACTCTCAGTCTCCAATGGAAGTTGTCACACTCTCAGTCTTCATGGGAACTTGTCACACTCTCAGTTTACATGGGAACTTGTCACACTCTCAGTCTCCATGGGAACGTGTCACTATCTCAGTCTACATGGGAACTTGTCGCACTCTCAGTCTCCATGGGAACTTGTCGCACTGTCAGTCTCCATGGGAACTTCTGACACTCTCAGTCTCCATGGGAACTTTTCGCACTCTCAGTCTCCATAGGAACTTGTCACATCTCAGTCTCCATGGGAACTTGTCACACTCTCAGTCTCCGTGGGAACCTGTCACACTCTCAGTCTCCATGGGGGCTTGTAACACTCTCAGTCTCCATGGGAACTTGTCGCACTCTCAGTCTCCATAGGAACTTCTCACATCTCAGTCTCCATGGGAACTTGTCACACTCTCAATCTACATGGGAACTTGTCACACTGTCAGTCTCCATGGGAACTTCTCACACTCTCAGTCTACATGGGAACTTGTCACACTCTCAGACTCCATGGGAACTTGTCACACTCTCAGGCTCCCTGGGAACTTGTCACACTCTCAGCCTCCATGGGAACTTGTCACACTCTCAGTCTGCATGAGAACTTTTTTCACACTCTCACTCTACATGAGAGCTTGTCACACTCTCAGTCTCCATGGGAACTTGTCACACTCTCAGTCTCCATGGGAACTTGTTACACTGTCAGTCTACATGAGAACTTGTCACACTCTCAGTCTACATGAGAACTTGTCACAATCTCACTCTCCATGGGAACTTGTCACACTCTCAGTCTACATGAGAACTTGTCACACTCTCAGTCTCCATGGGAACGTGTCACACTCTCAGTCTACATGGCAACTTAACGCACTCTCAGTCTCCATGGGAACTTGTCGCACTCTCAGTCTCCATGCGAACTTGTCGCACTCTCAGTCTCCATGGGAACTTGTCACACTCTCAGTCTCAGTGGGAACTGGTCACACGCTCAGTCTCCATGGGAACTTGTCACGCTCTCAGTCTCTCTGGGAACTTGTCACACTCTCAGTCTCCATGGGAACCTGTCACACTCTCAGCCTCCATGGGAGCATGTGACACTCTCAAACTCCATGGGAACTTGTCGCACTCTCAGTCTCCATGGGAACTTGTCGCACTCTCAGTCTCAGTGGGAACTGGTAACACGCTCAGTCTCCGTGGGAACTTGTCACGCTCTCAGTCTCCCTGGGAACTTGTCACACTCTCAGTCTCCATGGGAACCTGTCACACTCTCAGCCTCCATGGGAGCTTGTGACACTCTCAAACTCCATGGGAACTTGTCGCACTCTCAGTCTCCATGGGAACTTGTCACACTCTCAGTCTCCATGGGAAGTTGTCACACTCTCAGTCTTCATGGGAACTTGTCACACTCTCAGTTTACATGGGAACTTGTCACACTCTCAGTCTCCATGGGAACGTGTCACTATCTCAGTCTACATGGGAACTTGTCGCACTCTCAGTCTCCATGGGAACTTGTCGCACTGTCAGTCTCCATGGGAACTTCTGACACTCTCAGTCTCCATGGGAACTTTTCGCACTCTCAGTCTCCATAGGAACTTGTCACATCTCAGTCTCCATGGGAACCTGTCACACTCTCAGTCTCCATGGGAACCTGTCACACTCTCAGTCTCCATGGGAGATTGTAACACTCTCAGACTCCATTGGAACTTGTCACACTCTCTGTCTCCATGGGAACTTGACACACTCTCAGTGTACATGGGAACCTGTCACACTCTCAGTCTCCACGGGAACTTGTCACACTCTCAGTCTACATGGAAACTTTTCACACTCTCAGTCTCTATGGGAACTTGTCACACTCTCAGTCTACATGAGAACTTGTCACACTCTCAGTCTCCATGGGAACTTGTCACAGTCTCAGTCTACATGGGAGCTTGTCGCACTATCAGTCTCCATGGGAACTTGTCACACTCTCAGTCTCCATGGGAACTTGTCATACTCTCAGTCTCCATGGGAACTTGTCACACTCTCAGTCTCCATGGGAACGTGTCACTCTCTCAGTTTACATGGGAACTTGTCGCACTCTCAGTCTCCATGGGAACTTGTCGCACTCTCAGTCTCAATGGGAACTTGTCGCACTCTCAGTCTCCATGGGAATTTCTGACACTCTCAGTCTCCATGGGAACTTGTCGCACTCTCAGTCTCCATAGGAACTTCTCACATCTCAGTCTCCATGTGAACTTGTCACACTCTCAATCTACATGGGAACTTGTCACACTGTCAGTCTCCATGGGAACTTCTCACACTCTCAGTCTACATGGGAACTTGTCACACTCTCAGACTCCATGGGAACTTGTCACACTCTCAGGCTCCATGGGAACTTGTCACACTCTCAGCCTCCATGGGAACTTGTCACACTCTCAGTCTACATGGGAACTTGTCACAATCTCACTCTCCATGGGAACTTGTCACACTCTCAGTCTACATGAGAACTTGTCACACTCTCAGTCTCCATGGGAACGTGTCACACTCTCAGTCTACATGGCAACTTAACGCACTCTGAGTCTCCATGGGAACTTGTCGCACTCTCAGTCTCCATGCGAACTTGTCGCACTCTCAGACTCCATGGGAACTTGTCGCACTCGCACTCTCAGTGGGAACTGGTCACACGCTCAGTCTCCGTGGGAACTTGTCACGCTCTCAGTCTCTCGGGGAACTTGTCACACTCTCAGTCTCCATGGGAACCTGTCACACTCTCTGCCTCCATGGGAGCATGTGACACTCTCAAACTCCATGGGAACTTGTCGCACTCTCAGTCTCCATGGGAACTTGTCGCACTGTCAGTCTCCATGGGAACTTCTGACACTCTCAGTCTCCATGGGAACTTTTCGCACTCTCAGTCTCCATAGGAACTTGTCACATCTCAGTCTCCATGGGAACCTGTCACACTCTCAGTCTCCATGGGAACCTGTCACACTCTCAGTCTCCATGGGAAATTGTAACACTCTCAGTCTCCATTGGAACTTGTCACACTCTCTGTCTCCATGGGAACTTGACACACTCTCAGTGTACATGGGAACCTGTCACACTCTCAGTCTCCACGGGAACTTGTCACACTCTGTCTCCATGCGAACCTGTCACACTCTCAGTCTCCATGGGAACTTGTCACACTCTCAGTCTACATGGAAACTTGTCACACTCTCAGTCTCTATGGGAACTTGTCACACTCTCAGTCTACATGAGAACTTGTCACACTCTCAGTCTCCATGGGAACTTGTCACAGTCTCAGTCTACATGGGAGCTTGTCGCACTCTCAGTCTCCATGGGAACTTGTCACACTCTCAGTCTCCATGGGAACTTGTCATACTCTCAGTCTCCATGGGAACTTGTCACACTCTCAGTCTCCATGGGAACGTGTCACTCTCTCAGTTTACATGGGAACTTGTCGCACTCTCAGTCTCCATGGGAACTTGTCGCACTCTCAGTCTCAATGGGAACTTGTCGCACTCTCAGTCTCCATGGGAACTTCTGACACTCTCAGTCTCCATGGGAACTTGTCGCACTCTCAGTCTCCATAGGAACTTCTCACATCTCAGTCTCCATGGGAACTTCTCACACTCTCAGTCTACATGGGAACTTGTCACACTCTCAGACTCCATGGGAACTTGTCACACTCTCAGGCTCCATGGGAACTTGTCACACTCTCAGCCTCCATGGGAACTTGTCACACTCTCAGTCTGCATCAGAACTTTTTTCACACTCTCAGTCTACATGAGAGCTTGTCACACTCTCAGTCTCCATGGGAACTTGTCACACTCTCAGTCTCCATGGGAACTTGTTACACTGTCAGTCTACATGAGAACTTGTCACACTCTCAGTCTACATGGGAACTTGTCACAATCTCACTCTCCATGGGAACTTGTCACACTCTCAGTCTACATGAGAACTTGTCACACTCTCAGTCTCCATGGGAACGTGTCACACTCTCAGTCTACATGGCAACTTAACGCACTCTGAGTCTCCATGGGAACTTGTCGCACTCTCAGTCTCCATGCGAACTTGTCGCACTCTCAGCCTCCATGGGAACTTGTCGCACTCGCAGTCTCAGTGGGAACTGGTCACACGCTCAGTCTCCGTGGGAACATGTCACGCTCTCAGTCTCTCTGGGAACTTGTCACACTCTCAGTCTCCATGGGAACCTGTCACACTCTCTGCCTCCATGGGAGCATGTGACACTCTCAAACTCCATGGGAACTTGTCACACTCTCAGTCTCCATGGGAACCTGTCACACTCTCAGTCTCCATGGGAGATTGTAACACTCTCAGTCTCCATTGGAACTTGTCACACTCTCTGTCTCCATGGGAACTTGACACACTCTCAGTGTACATGGGAACCTGTCACACTCTCAGTCTCCACGGGAACTTGTCACACTCTCAGTCTACATGGAAACTTGTCACACTCTCAGTCTCTATGGGAACTTGTCACACTCTCAGTCTACATGAGAACTTGTCACACTCTCAGTCTCCATGGGAACTTGTCACAGTCTCAGTCTACATGGGAGCTTGTCGCACTCTCAGTCTCCATGGAAACTTGTCACACTCTCAGTCTCCATGGGAACTTGTCATACTCTCAGTCTCCATGGGAACTTGTCACACTCTCAGTCTCCATGGGAACGTGTCACTCTCTCAGTTTACATGGGAACTTGTCGCACTCTCAGTCTCCAAGGGAACTTGTCGCACTCTCAGTCTCAATGGGAACTTGTCGCACTCTCACTCTCCATGGGAACTTCTGACACTCTCAGTCTCCATGGGAACTTGTCGCACTCTCAGTCTCCATAGGAACTGCTCACATCACAGTCTCCATGGGAACTTGTCACACTGTCAGTCTCCATGGGAACTTCTCACACTCTCAGTCTACATGGGAACTTGTCACACTCTCAGACTCCATGGGAACTTGTCACACTCTCAGGCTCCATGGGAACTTGTCACACTCTCAGCCTCCATGGGAACTTGTCACACTCTCAGTCTGCATCAGAACTTTTTTCACACTCTCAGTCTACATGAGAGCTTGTCACACTCTCAGTCTCCATGGGAACTTGTCACACTCTCAGTCTCCATGGGAACTTGTTACACTGTCAGTCTACATGAGAACTTGTCACACTCTCAGTCTACATGGGAACTTGTCACAATCTCACTCTCCATGGGAACTTGTCACACTCTCAGTCTACATGAGAACTTGTCACACTCTCAGTCTCCATGGGAACGTGTCACACTCTCAGTCTACATGGCAACTTAACGCACTCTGAGTCTCCATGGGAACTTGTCGCACTCTCAGTCTCCATGCGAACTTGTCGCACTCTCAGACTCCATGGGAACTTGTCGCACTCGCACTCTCAGTGGGAACTGGTCACACGCTCAGTCTCCGTGGGAACTTGTCACGCTCTCAGTCTCTCTGGGAACTTGTCACACTCTCAGTCTCCATGGGAACCTGTCACACTCTCTGCCTCCATGGGAGCATGTGACACTCTCAAACTCCATGGGAACTTGTCGCACTCTCAGTCTCCATGGGAACTTGTCGCACTGTCAGTCTCCATGGGAACTTCTGACACTCTCAGTCTCCATGGGAACTTTTCGCACTCTCAGTCTCCATAGGAACTTGTCACATCTCAGTCTCCATGGGAACCTGTCACACTCTCAGTCTCCATGGGAACCTGTCACACTCTCAGTCTCCATGGGAGATTGTAACACTCTCAGTCTCCATTGGAACTTGTCACACTCTCTGTCTCCATGGGAACTTGACACACTCTCAGTGTACATGGGAACCTGTCACACTCTCAGTCTCCACGGGAACTTGTCACACTCTGTCTGCATGCGAACCTGTCACACTCTCAGTCTCCATGGGAACTTGTCACACTCTCAGTCTACATGAGAACTTGTCACACTCTCAGTCTCTATGGGAACTTGTCACACTCTCAGTCTACATGAGAACTTGTCACACTCTCAGTCTCCATGGGAACTTGTCACAGTCTCAGTCTACATGGGAGCTTGTCGCACTCTCAGTCTCCATGGGAACTTGTCACACTCTCAGTCTCCATGGGAACTTGTCATACTCTCAGTCTCCATGGGAACTTGTCACACTCTCAGTCTCCATGGGAACGTGTCACTCTCTCAGTTTACATGGGAACTTGTCGCACTCTCAGTCTCCATGGGAACTTGTCGCACTCTCAGTCTCAATGGGAACTTGTCGCACTCTCAGTCTCCATGGGAACTTGTCGCACTCTCAGTCTCAATGGGAACTTGTCGCACTCTCAGTCTCCATGGGAACTTCTGACACTCTCAGTCTCCATGGGAACTTGTCGCACTCTCAGTCTCCATAGGAACTTCTAACATCTCAGTCTCCATGGGAACTTGTCACACTCTCAATCTACATGGGAACTTGTCACACTGTCAGTCTCCATGGGAACTTCTCACACTCTCAGTCTACATGGGAACTTGTCACACTCTCAGACTCTATGGGAACTTGTCACACTCTCAGGCTCCATGGGAACTTGTCACACTCTCAGCCTCCATGGGAACTTGTCACACTCTCAGTCTGCATCAGAACTTTTTTCACACTCTCAGTCTACATGAGAGCTTGTCACACTCTCAGTCTCCATGGGAACTTGTCACACTCTCAGTCTCCATGGGAACTTGTTACACTGTCAGTCGACATGAGAACTTGTCACACTCTCAGTCTACATGGGAACTTGTCACAATCTCACTCTCCATGGGAACTTGTCACACTCTCAGTCTACATGAGAACTTGTCACACTCTCAGTCTCCATGGGAACGTGTCACACTCTCAGTCTACATGGCAACTTAACGCACTCTGAGTCTCCATGGGAACTTGTCGCACTCTCAGTCTCCATGCGAACTTGTCGCACTCTCAGACTCCATGGGAACTTGTCGCACTCGCAGTCTCAGTGGGAACTGGTAACACGCTCAGTCTCCGTGGGAACCTGTCACACTCTCTGCCTCCATGGGAGCATGTGACACTCTCAAACTCCATGGGAACTTGTCGCACTCTCAGTCTCCATGGGAACTTGTCGCACTCTCAGTCTCAGTGGGAACTGGTCACACTCTCAGTCTCCATGGGAACCTGTCACACTCTCTGCCTCCATGGGAGCATGTGACACTCTCAAACTCCATGGGAACTTGTCGCACTCTCAGTCTCCATGGGAACTTGTCGCACTCTCAGTCTCAGTGGGAACTGGTCACACGCTCAGTCTCCGTGGGAACTTGTCACGCTCTCAGTCTCCCTGGGAACCTGTCACACTCTCAGTCTCCGTGGGAACCTGTCACACTCTCAGCCTCCATGGGAGCTTGTGACACTCTCAAACTCCATGGGAACTTGTCGCACTCTCAGTCTATATGGGAACTTGTCACACTCTCAGTCTCCATGGGAACTTCTGACGCTCTCAGTCTCCATGGGAACTTGTCACACTCTCAGTCTCCATGGGAACTTGACACACTCTCAGTGTACATGGGAACCTGTCACACTCTCAGCCTCCATGGGAGCTTGTGACACTCTCAAACTCCATGGGAACTTGTCGCACTCTCAGTCTGCACGGGAACTTGTCACACTCTGTCTCCATGGGAACCTGTCACACTCTCAGTCTCCATGGGAACTTGTCACACTCTCAGTCTACATGGAAACTTGTCACACTCTCAGTCTCTATGGGAACTTGTCACACTCTCAGTCTACATGAGAACTTGTCACACTCTCAGTCTCCATGGGAACTTGTCACAGTCTCAGTCTACACGGGAGCTTGTCGCACTCTCAGTCTCCCTGGGAACTTGTCACACTCTCAGTCTCCATGGGAACTTGTCACACTTTAAGTCTCCATGGGAACTTATCACATTCTCAGTCTCCATGGGAAGTTGTCACACTCTCAGTCTTCATGGGAACTTGTCACACTCTCAGTCTCCATGGGAACGTGTCACTATCTCAGTCTACATGGGAACTTGTCGCACTCTCAGTCTCCATGGGAACTTGTCGCACTGTCAGTCTCCATGGGAACTTCTGACACTCTCAGTCTCCATGGGAACTTTTCGCACTCTCAGTCTCCATAGGAACTTGTCACATCTCAGTCTCCATGGGAACTTGTCACACTCTCAGTCTCCATGGGAACCTGTCACACTCTCAGTCTCCATGGGGGCTTGTAACACTCTCAGTCTCCATTGGAACTTGTCACACTCTCAGTCTCCATGGGAACTTGACACACTCTCACTGTACATGGGAACCTGTCACACTCTCAGTCTCCACGGGAACTTGTCACACTCTGTCTCCATGGGAACCTGTCACACTCTCAGTCTCCATGGGAACTTGTCACACTCTCAGTCTACATGGAAACTTGTCATACTCTCAGTCTCCATGGGAACTTGTCACACTCTCAGTCTCCATGGGAACGTGTCACTCTCTCAGTTTACATGGGAACTTGTCGCACTCTCAGTCTCCATGGGAACTTGTCGCACTCTCAGTCTCAATGGGAACTTGTCGCACTCTCAGTCTCCATGGGAACTTCTGACACTCTCAGTCTCCATGGGAACTTGTCGCACTCTCAGTCTCCATAGGAACTTCTCACATCTCAGTCTCCATGTGAACTTGTCACACTCTCAATCTACATGGGAACTTGTCACACTGTCAGTCTCCATGGGAACTTCTCACACTCTCAGTCTACATGGGAACTTGTCACACTCTCAGACTCCATGGGAACTTGTCACACTCTCAGGCTCCATGGGAACTTGTCACACTCTCAGCCTCCATGGGAACTTGTCACACTCTCAGTCTGCATCAGAACTTTTTTCACACTCTCAGTCTACATGAGAGCTTGTCACACTCTCAGTCTCCATGGGAACTTGTCACACTCTCAGTCTCCATGGGAACTTGTTACACTGTCAGTCTACATGAGAACTTGTCACACTCTCAGTCTACATGGGAACTTGTCACAATCTCACTCTCCATGGGAACTTGTCACACTCTCAGTCTACATGAGAACTTGTCACACTCTCAGTCTCCATGGGAACGTGTCACACTCTCAGTCTACATGGCAACTTAACGCACTCTGAGTCTCCATGGGAACTTGTCGCACTCTCAGTCTCCATGCGAACTTGTCGCACTCTCAGACTCCATGGGAACATGTCGCACTCGCAGTCTCAGTGGGAACTGGTCACACGCTCAGTCTCCGTGGGAACTTGTCACGCTCTCAGTCTCTCGGGGAACTTGTCACACTCTCAGTCTCCATGGGAACCTGTCACACTCTCTGCCTCCATGGGAGCATGTGACACTCTCAAACTCCATGGGAACTTGTCGCACTCTCAGTCTCCATGGGAACTTGTCGCACTGTCAGTCTCCATGGGAACTTCTGACACTCTCAGTCTCCATGGGAACTTTTCGCACTCTCAGTCTCCATAGGAACTTGTCACATCTCAGTCTCCATGGGAACCTGTCACACTCTCAGTCTCCATGGGAACCTGTCACACTCTCAGTCTCCATGGGAGATTGTAACACTCTCAGTCTCCATTGGAACTTGTCACACTCTCTGTCTCCATGGGAACTTGACACACTCTCAGTGTACATGGGAACCTGTCACACTCTCAGTCTCCACGGGAACTTGTCACACTCTGTCTCCATGCGAACCTGTCACACTCTCAGCCTCCATGGGAACTTGTCACACTCTCAGTCTACATGGAAACTTGTCACACTCTCAGTCTCTATGGGAACTTGTCACACTCTCAGTCTACATGAGAACTTGTCACACTCTCAGTCTCCATGGGAACTTGTCACAGTCTCAGTCTACATGGGAGCTTGTCGCACTCTCAGTCTCCATGGGAACTTGTCACACTCTCAGTCTCCATGGGAACTTGTCATACTCTCAGTCTCCATGGGAACTTGTCACACTCTCAGTCTCCATGGGAACGTGTCACTCTCTCAGTTTACATGGGAACTTGTCGCACTCTCAGTCTCCATGGGAACTTGTCGCACTCTCAGTCTCAATGGGAACTTGTCGCACTCTCAGTCTCCATGGGAACTTCTGACACTCTCAGTCTCCATGGGAACTTGTCGCACTCTCAGTCTCCATAGGAACTTCTCACATCTCAGTCTCCATGGGAACTTGTCACACTCTCAATCTACATGGGAACTTGTCACACTGTCAGTCTCCATGGGAACTTCTCACACTCTCAGTCTACATGGGAACTTGTCACACTCTCAGACTCCATGGGAACTTGTCACACTCTCAGGCTCCATGGGAACTTGTCACACTCTCAGCCTCCATGGGAACTTGTCACACTCTCAGTCTGCATCAGAACTTTTTTCACACTCTCAGTCTACATGAGAGCTTGTCACACTCTCAGTCTCCATGGGAACTTGTCACACTCTCAGTCTCCATGGGAACTTGTTACACTGTCAGTCTACATGAGAACTTGTCACACTCTCAGTCTACATGGGAACTTGTCACAATCTCACTCTCCATGGGAACTTGTCACACTCTCAGTCTACATGAGAACTTGTCACACTCTCAGTCTCCATGGGAACGTGTCACACTCTCAGTCTACATGGCAACTTAACGCACTCTGAGTCTCCATGGGAACTTGTCGCACTCTCAGTCTCCATGCGAACTTGTCGCACTATCAGCCTCCATGGGAACTTGTCGCACTCGCAGTCTCTGTGGGAACTGGTCACACGCTCAGTCTCCGTGGGAACATGTCACGCTCTCAGTCTCTCTGGGAACTTGTCACACTCTCAGTCTCCATGGGAACCTGTCACACTCTCTGCCTCCATGGGAGCATGTGACACTCTCAAACTCCATGGGAACTTGTCACACTCTCAGTCTCCATGGGAACCTGTCACACTCTCAGTCTCCATGGGAGATTGTAACACTCTCAGTCTCCATTGGAACTTGTCACACTCTCTGTCTCCATGGGAACTTGACACACTCTCAGTGTACATGGGAACCTGTCACACTCTCAGTCTCCACGGGAACTTGTCACAGTCTCAGTCTACATGGGAGCTTGTCGCACTCTCAGTCTCCATGGGAACTTGTCACACTCTCAGTCTCCATGGGAACTTGTCATACTCTCAGTCTCCATGGGAACTTGTCACACTCTCAGTCTCCAAGGGAACGTGTCACTCTCTCAGTTTACATGGGAACTTGTCGCACTCTCAGTCTCCATGGGAACTTGTCGCACTCTCAGTCTCAATGGGAACTTGTCGCACTCTCACTCTCCATGGGAACTTCTGACACTCTCAGTCTCCATGGGAACTTGTCGCACTCTCAGTCTCCATAGGAACTGCTCACATCACAGTCTCCATGGGAACTTGTCACACTCTCAATCTACATGGGAACTTGTCACACTGTCAGTCTCCATGGGAACTTCTCACACTCTCAGTCTACATGGGAACTTGTCACACTCTCAGACTCCATGGGAACTTGTCACACTCTCAGGCTCCATGGGAACTTGTCACACTCTCAGCCTCCATGGGAACTTGTCACACTCTCAGTCTGCATCAGAACTTTTTTCACACTCTCAGTCTACATGAGAGCTTGTCACACTCTCATTCTCCATGGGAACTTGTCACACTCTCAGTCTCCATGGGAACTTGTTACACTGTCAGTCTACATGAGAACTTGTCACACTCTCAGTCTACATGGGAACTTGTCACAATCTCACTCTCCATGGGAACTTGTCACACTCTCAGTCTACATGAGAACTTGTCACACTCTCAGTCTCCATGGGAACGTGTCACACTCTCAGTCTACATGGCAACTTAACGCACTCTGAGTCTCCATGGGAACTTGTCGCACTCTCAGTCTCCATGCGAACTTGTCGCACTCTCAGACTCCATGGGAACTTGTCGCACTCGCACTCTCAGTGGGAACTGGTCACACGCTCAGTCTCCGTGGGAACTTGTCACGCTCTCAGTCTCTCTGGGAACTTGTCACACTCTCAGTCTCCATGGGAACCTGTCACACTCTCTGCCTCCATGGGAGCATGTGACACTCTCAAACTCCATGGGAACTTGTCGCACTCTCAGTCTCCATGGGAACTTGTCGCACTGTCAGTCTCCATGGGAACTTCTGACACTCTCAGTCTCCATGGGAACTTTTCGCACTCTCAGTCTCCATAGGAACTTGTCACATCTCAGTCTCCATGGGAACCTGTCACACTCTCAGTCTCCATGGGAACCTGTCACACTCTCAGTCTCCATGGGAGATTGTAACACTCTCAGTCTCCATTGGAACTTGTCACACTCTCTGTCTCCATGGGAACTTGACACACTCTCAGTGTACATGGGAACCTGTCACACTCTCAGTCTCCACGGGAACTTGTCACACTCTGTCTGCATGCGAACCTGTCACACTCTCAGTCTCCATGGGAACTTGTCACACTCTCAGTCTACATGGAAACTTGTCACACTCTCAGTCTCTATGGGAACTTGTCACACTCTCAGTCTACATGAGAACTTGTCACACTCTCAGTCTCCATGGGAACTTGGCACAGTCTCAGTCTACATGGGAGCTTGTCGCACTCTCAGTCTCCATGGGAACTTGTCACACTCTCAGTCTCCATGGGAACTTGTCATACTCTCAGTCTCCATGGGAACTTGTCACACTCTCAGTCTCCATGGGAACGTGTCACTCTCTCAGTTTACATGGGAACTTGTCGCACTCTCAGTCTCCATGGGAACTTGTCGCACTCTCAGTCTCAATGGGAACTTGTCGCACTCTCAGTCTCCATGGGAACTTCTGACACTCTCAGTCTCCATGGGAACTTGTCGCACTCTCAGTCTCCATAGGAACTTCTAACATCTCAGTCTCCATGGGAACTTGTCACACTCTCAATCTACATGGGAACTTGTCACACTGTCAGTCTCCATGGGAACTTCTCACACTCTCAGTCTACATGGGAACTTGTCACACTCTCAGACTCTATGGGAACTTGTCACACTCTCAGGCTCCATGGGAACTTGTCACACTCTCAGCCTCCATGGGAACTTGTCACACTCTCAGTCTGCATCAGAACTTTTTTCACACTCTCAGTCTACATGAGAGCTTGTCACACTCTCAGTCTCCATGGGAACTTGTCACACTCTCAGTCTCCATGGGAACTTGTTACACTGTCAGTCGACATGAGAACTTGTCACACTCTCAGTCTACATGGGAACTTGTCACAATCTCACTCTCCATGGGAACTTGTCACACTCTCAGTCTACATGAGAACTTGTCACACTCTCAGTCTCCATGGGAACGTGTCACACTCTCAGTCTACATGGCAACTTAACGCACTCTGAGTCTCCATGGGAACTTGTCGCACTCTCAGTCTCCATGCGAACTTGTCGCACTCTCAGACTCCATGGGAACTTGTCGCACTCGCAGTCTCTGTGGGAACTGGTCACACGCTCAGTCTCCGTGGGAACTTGTCACGCTCTCAGTCTCTCTGGGAACTTGTCACACTCTCAGTCTCCATGGGAACCTGTCACACTCTCTGCCTCCATGGGAGCATGTGACACTCTCAAACTCCATGGGAACTTGTCGCACTCTCAGTCTCCATGGGAACTTGTCGCACTCTCAGTCTCAGTGGGAACTGGTCACACGCTCAGTCTCCGTGGGAACTTGTCACGCTCTCAGTCTCCCTGGGAACCTGTCACACTCTCAGTCTCCGTGGGAACCTGTCACACTCTCAGCCTCCATGGGAGCTTGTGACACTCTCAAACTCCATGGGAACTTGTCGCACTCTCAGTCTATATGGGAACTTGTCACACTCTCAGTCTCCATGGGAACTTCTGACGCTCTCAGTCTCCATGGGAACTTGTCACACTCTCAGTCTCCATGGGAACTTGACACACTCTCAGTGTACATGGTTACCTGTCACACTCTCAGCCTCCATGGGAGCTTGTGACACTCTCAAACTCCATGGGAACTTGTCGCACTCTCAGTCTGCACGGGAACTTGTCACACTCTGTCTCCATGGGAACCTGTCACACTCTCAGTCTCCATGGGAACTTGTCACACTCTCAGTCTACATGGAAACTTGTCACACTCTCAGTCTCTATGGGAACTTGTCACACTCTCAGTCTACATGAGAACTTGTCACACTCTCAGTCTCCATGGGAACTTGTCACAGTCTCAGTCTACACGGGAGCTTGTCGCACTCTCAGTCTCCCTGGGAACTTGTCACACTCTCAGTCTCCATGGGAACTTGTCACACTTTAAGTCTCCATGGGAACTTATCACACTCTCAGTCTCCATGGGAAGTTGTCACACTCTCAGTCTTCATGGGAACTTGTCACACTCTCAGTTTACATGGGAACTTGTCACACTCTCAGTCTCCATGGGAACGTGTCACTATCTCAGTCTACATGGGAACTTGTCGCACTCTCAGTCTCCATGGGAACTTGTCGCACTGTCAGTCTCCATGGGAACTTCTGACACTCTCAGTCTCCATGGGAACTTTTCGCACTCTCAGTCTCCATAGGAACTTGTCACATCTCAGTCTCCATGGGAACTTGTCACACTCTCAGTCTCCATGGGAACCTGTCACACTCTCAGTCTCCATGGGGGCTTGTAACACTCTCAGTCTCCATTGGAACTTGTCACACTCTCAGTCTCCATGGGAACTTGACACACTCTCACTGTACATGGGAACCTGTCACACTCTCAGTCTCCACGGGAACTTGTCACACTCTGTCTCCATGGGAACCTGTCACACTCTCAGTCTCCATGGGAACTTGTCACACTCTCAGTCTACATGGAAACTTGTCACACTCTCAGTCTCTATGGGAACTTGTCACACTCTCAGTCTACATGAGAACTTGTCACACTCTCAGTCTCCATGGGAACTTGTCACAGTCTCAGTCTACATGGGAGCTTGTCGCACTCTCAGTCTCCATGGGAACTTGTCACACTCTCAGTCTCCATGGGAACTTGTCATACTCTCAGTCTCCATGGGAACTTGTCACACTCTCAGTCTCCATGGGAACGTGTCACTCTCTCAGTCTACATGGGAACTTGTCGCACTCTCAGTCTCCATGGGAACTTGTCGCACTCTCAGTCTCAATGGGAACTTGTCGCACTCTCAGTCTCCATGGGAACTTCTGACACTCTCAGTCTCCATGGGAACTTGTCGCACTCTCAGTCTCCATAGGAACTTCTCACTTCTCAGTCTCCATGGGAACTTGTCACACTCTCAATCTACATGGGAACTTGTCACACTGTCAGACTCCATGGGAACTTCTCACACTCTCAGTCTACATGGGAACTTGTCACACTCTCAGACTCCATGGGAACTTGTCACACTCTCAGGCTCCATGGGAACTTGTCACACTCTCAGCCTCCATGGGAACTTGTCACACTCTCAGTCTGCATGAGAACTTTTTTCACACTCTCACTCTACATGAGAGCTTGTCACACTCTCAGTCTCCATGGGAACTTGTCACACTCTCAGTCTCCATGGGAACTTGTTACACTGTCAGTCTACATGAGAACTTGTCACACTCTCAGTCTACATGGGAACTTGTCACAATCTCACTCTCCATGGGAACTTGTCACACTCTCAGTCTACATGAGAACTTGTCACACTCTCAGTCTCCATGGGAACGTGTCACACTCTCAGTCTACATGGCAACTTAACGCACTCTCAGTCTCCATGGGAACTTGTCGCACTCTCAGTCTCCATGCGAACTTGTCGCACTCTCAGTCTCCATGGGAACTTGTCGCACTCTCAGTCTCAGTGGGAACTGGTCACACGCTCAGTCTCCATGGGAACTTGTCACGCTCTCAGTCTCTCTGGGAACTTGTCACACTCTCAGTCTCCATGGGAACCTGTCACACTCTCAGCCTCCATGGGAGCATGTGACTCTCTCAAACTCCATGGGAACTTGTCGCACTCTCAGTCTCCATGGGAACTTGTCGCACTCTCAGTCTCAGTGGGAACTGGTCACACGCTCAGTCTCCGTGGGAACTTGTCACGCTCTCAGTCTCCCTGGGAACTTGTCACACTCTCAGTCTCCATGGGAACCTGTCACACTCTCAGCCTCCATGGGAGCTTGTGACACTCTCAAACTCCATGGGAACTTGTCGCACTCTCAGTCTCCATGGGAAGTTGTCACACTCTCAGTCTTCATGGGAACTTGTCACACTCTCAGTTTACATGGGAACTTGTCACACTCTCAGTCTCCATGGGAACTTGACACACTCTCAGTGTACATGGGAACCTGTCACACTCTCAGCCTCCATGGGAGCTTGTGACACTCTCAAACTCCATGGGAACTTGTCGCACTCTCAGTCTCCACGGGAACTTGTCACACTCTGTCTCCATGGGAACCTGTCACACTCTCAGTCTCCATGGGAACTTGTCACACTCTCAGTCTACATGGAAACTTGTCACACTCTCAGTCTCTATGGGAACTTGTCACACTCTCAGTCTACATGAGAACTTGTCACACTCTCAGTCTCCATGGGAACTTGTCACAGTCTCAGTCTACACGGGAGCTTGTCGCACTCTCAGTCTCCCTGGGAACTTGTCACACTCTCAGTCTCCATGGGAACTTGTCACACTTTAAGTCTCCATGGGAACTTATCACACTCTCAGTCTCCATGGGAAGTTGTCACACTCTCAGTCTTCATGGGAACTTGTCACACTCTCAGTTTACATGGGAACTTGTCACACTCTCAGTCTCCATGGGAACGTGTCACTATCTCAGTCTACATGGGAACTTGTCGCACTCTCAGTCTCCATGGGAACTTGTCGCACTGTCAGTCTCCATGGGAACTTCTGACACTCTCAGTCTCCATGGGAACTTTTCGCACTCTCAGTCTCCATAGGAACTTGTCACATCTCAGTCTCCATGGGAACTTGTCACACTCTCAGTCTCCATGGGAACCTGTCACACTCTCAGTCTCCATGGGGGCTTGTAACACTCTCAGTCTCCATTGGAACTTGTCACACTCTCAGTCTCCATGGGAACTTGACACACTCTCACTGTACATGGGAACCTGTCACACTCTCAGTCTCCACGGGAACTTGTCACACTCTGTCTCCATGGGAACCTGTCACACTCTCAGTCTCCATGGGAACTTGTCACACTCTCAGTCTACATGGAAACTTGTGACACTCTCAGTCTCTATGGGAACTTGTCACACTCTCAGTCTACATGAGAACTTGTCACACTCTCAGTCTCCATGGGAACTTGTCACAGTCTCAGTCTACATGGGAGCTTGTCGCACTCTCAGTCTCCATGGGAACTTGTCACACTCTCAGTCTCCATGGGAACTTGTCATACTCTCAGTCTCCATGGGAACTTGTCACACCCTCAGTCTCCATGGGAACGTGTCACTCTCTCAGTCTACATGGGAACTTGTCGCACTCTCAGTCTCCATGGGAACTTGTCGCACTCTCAGTCTCAATGGGAACTTGTCGCACTCTCAGTCTCCATGGGAACTTCTGACACTCTCAGACTCCATGGGAACTTGTCGCACTCTCACTCTCCATAGGAACTTCTCACATCTCAGTCTCCATGGGAACTTGTCACACTCTCAATCTACATGGGAACTTGTCACACTGTCAGACTCCATGGGAACTTCTCACACTCTCAGTCTACATGGGAACTTGTCACACTCTCAGACTCCATGGGAACTTGTCACACTCTCAGGCTCCATGGGAACTTGTCACACTCTCAGCCTCCATGGGAACTTGTCACACTCTCAGTCTGCATGAGAACTTTTTTCACACTCTCACTCTACATGAGAGCTTGTCACACTCTCAGTCTCCATGGGAACTTGTCACACTCTCAGTCTCCATGGGAACTTGTTACACTGTCAGTCTACATGAGAACTTGTCACACTCTCAGTCTACATGGGAACTTGTCACAATCTCACTCTCCATGGGAACTTGTCACACTCTCAGTCTACATGAGAACTTGTCACACTCTCAGTCTCCATGGGAACGTGTCACACTCTCAGTCTACATGGCAACTTAACGCACTCTCAGTCTCCATGGGAACTTGTCGCACTCTCAGTCTCCATGCGAACTTGCCGCACTCTCAGTCTCCATGGGAACTTGTCGCACTCTCAGTCTCAGTGGGAACTGGTCACACGCTCAGTCTCCATGGGAACTTGTCACGCTCTCAGTCTCTCTGGGAATTTGTCACACTCTCAGTCTCCATGGGAACCTGTCACACTCTCAGCCTCCATGGGAGCATGTGACACTCTCAAACTCCATGGGAACTTGTCGCACTCTCAGTCTCCATGGGAACTTGTCGCACTCTCAGTCTCAGTGGGAACTGGTCACACGCTCAGTCTCCGTGGGAACTTGTCACGCTCTCAGTCTCCCTGGGAACTTGTCACACTCTCAGTCTCCATGGGAACCTGTCACACTCTCAGACTCCATGGGAGCTTGTGACACTCTCAAACTCCATGGGAACTTGTCGCACTCTCAGTCTCCATGGGAACTTGTCACACTCTCAGTCTCCATGGGAAGTTGTCACACTCTCAGTCTTCATGGGAACTTGTCACACTCTCAGTTTACATGGGAACTTGTCGCACTCTCAGTCTCCATGGGAACTTGTCGCACTGTCAGTCTCCATGGGAACTTCTGACACTCTCAGTCTCCATGGGAACTTTTCGCACTCTCAGTCTCCATAGGAACTTGTCACATCTCAGTCTCCATGGGAACCTGTCACACTCTCAGTCTCCATGGGAACCTGTCACACTCTCAGTCTCCATGGGAACGTGTCACTCTCTCAGTTTACATGGGAACTTGTCGCACTCTCAGTCTCCATGGGAACTTGTCGCACTCTCAGTCTCAATGGGAACTTGTCGCACTCTCAGTCTCCATAGGAACTTCTGACACTCTCAGTCTCCATGGGAACTTGTCGCACTCTCAGTCTCCATAGGAACTTCTCACATCTCAGTCTCCATGGGAACTTGTCACACTCTCAATCTACATGGGAACTTGTCACACTGTCAGTCTCCATGGGAACTTCTCACACTCTCAGTCTACATGGGAACTTGTCACACTCTCAGACTCCATGGGAACTTGTCACACTCTCAGGCTCCATGGGAACTTGTCACACTCTCAGCCTCCATGGGAACTTGTCACACTCTCAGTCTGCATCAGAACTTTTTTCACACTCTCAGTCTACATGAGAGCTTGTCACACTCTCAGTCTCCATGGGAACTTGTCACACTCTCAGTCTCCATGGGAACTTGTTACACTGTCAGTCTACATGAGAACTTGTCACACTCTCAGTCTACATGGGAACTTGTCACAATCTCACTCTCCATGGGAACTTGTCACACTCTCAGTCTACATGAGAACTTGTCACACTCTCAGTCTCCATGGGAACGTGTCACACTCTCAGTCTACATGGCAACTTATCGCACTCTGAGTCTCCATGGGAACTTGTCGCACTCTCAGTCTCCATGCGAACTTGTCGCACTCTCAGTCTCCATGGGAACTTGTCGCACTCGCAGTCTCAGTGGGAACTGGTCACACGCTCAGTCTCCGTGGGAACTTGTCACGCTCTCAGTCTCTCTGGGAACTTGTCACACTCTCAGTCTCCATGGGAACCTGTCACACTCTCAGTCTCCATGGGAACCTGTCACACTCTCTGCCTCCATGGGAGCATGTGACACTCTCAAACTCCATGGGAACTTGTCGCACTCTCAGTCTCCATGGGAACTTGTCGCACTCTCAGTCTCAGTGGGAACTGGTCACACGCTCAGTCTCCGTGGGAACTTGTCACGCTCTCAGTCTCCCTGGGAACTTGTCACACTCTCAGTCTCCATGGGAACCTGTCACACTCTCAGCCTCCATGGGAGCTTGTGACACTCTCAAACTCCATGGGAACTTGTCGCACTCTCAGTCTCCATGGGAACTTGTCACACTCTCAGTCTCCATGGGAACTTCTGACGCTCTCAGTCTCCATGGGAACTTGTCACACTCTCAGTCTCCATGGGAAATTGACACACTCTCACTGTACATGGGAACCTGTCACACTCTCAGTCTCCACGGGAACTTGTCACACTCTGTCTCCATGGGAACCTGTCACACTCTCAGTCTCCATGGGAACCTGTCACACTCTCTGCCTCCATGGGAGCATGTGACACTCTCAAACTCCATGGGAACTTGTCGCACTCTCAGTCTCCATGGGAACCTGTCGCACTCTCAGTCTCAGTGGGAACTGGTCACACGCTCAGTCTCCGTGGGAACTTGTCACACTCTCAGTCTCCCTGGGAACTTGTCACACTCTCAGTCTCCATGGGAACCTGTCACACTCTCAGCCTCCATGGGAGCTTGTGACACTCTCAAACTCCATGGGAACTTGTCGCACTCTCAGTCTCCATGGGAACTTGTCACACTCTCAGTCTCCATGGGAACTTCTGACGCTCTCAGTCTCCATGGGAACTTGTCACACTCTCAGTCTCCATGGGAACTTGACACACTCTCAGTGTACATGGGAACCTGTCACACTCTCAGTCTCCACGGGAACTTGTCACACTCTGTCTCCATGGGAACCTGTCACACTCTGAGTCTCCATGGGAACTTGTCACACTCTCAGTCTACATGGAAACTTGTCACACTCTCAGTCTCCATGGGAAGTTGTCACACTCTCAGTCTTCATGGGAACTTGTCACACTCTCAGTTTACATGGGAACTTGTCACACTCTCAGTCTGCATCAGAACTTTTTTCACACTCTCAGTCTACATGAGAGCTTGTCACACTCTCATTCTCCATGGGAACTTGTCACACTCTCAGTCTCCATGGGAACTTGTTACACTGTCAGTCTACATGAGAACTTGTCACACTCTCAGTCTACATGGGAACTTGTCACAATCTCACTCTCCATGGGAACTTGTCACACTCTCAGTCTACATGAGAACTTGTCACACTCTCAGTCTCCATGGGAACGTGTCACACTCTCAGTCTACATGGCAACTTAACGCACTCTGAGTCTCCATGGGAACTTGTCGCACTCTCAGTCTCCATGCGAACTTGTCGCACTCTCAGACTCCATGGGAACTTGTCGCACTCGCACTCTCAGTGGGAACTGGTCACACGCTCAGTCTCCGTGGGAACTTGTCACGCTCTCAGTCTCTCTGGGAACTTGTCACACTCTCAGTCTCCATGGGAACCTGTCACACTCTCTGCCTCCATGGGAGCATGTGACACTCTCAAACTCCATGGGAACTTGTCGCACTCTCAGTCTCCATGGGAACTTGTCGCACTGTCAGTCTCCATGGGAACTTCTGACACTCTCAGTCTCCATGGGAACTTTTCGCACTCTCAGTCTCCATAGGAACTTGTCACATCTCAGTCTCCATGGGAACCTGTCACACTCTCAGTCTCCATGGGAACCTGTCACACTCTCAGTCTCCATGGGAGATTGTAACACTCTCAGTCTCCATTGGAACTTGTCACACTCTCTGTCTCCATGGGAACTTGACACACTCTCAGTGTACATGGGAACCTGTCACACTCTCAGTCTCCACGGGAACTTGTCACACTCTGTCTGCATGCGAACCTGTCACACTCTCAGTCTCCATGGGAACTTGTCACACTCTCAGTCTACATGGAAACTTGTCACACTCTCAGTCTCTATGGGAACTTGTCACACTCTCAGTCTACATGAGAACTTGTCACACTCTCAGTCTCCATGGGAACTTGGCACAGTCTCAGTCTACATGGGAGCTTGTCGCACTCTCAGTCTCCATGGGAACTTGTCACACTCTCAGTCTCCATGGGAACTTGTCATACTCTCAGTCTCCATGGGAACTTGTCACACTCTCAGTCTCCATGGGAACGTGTCACTCTCTCAGTTTACATGGGAACTTGTCGCACTCTCAGTCTCCATGGGAACTTGTCGCACTCTCAGTCTCAATGGGAACTTGTCGCACTCTCAGTCTCCATGGGAACTTCTGACACTCTCAGTCTCCATGGGAACTTGTCGCACTCTCAGTCTCCATAGGAACTTCTAACATCTCAGTCTCCATGGGAACTTGTCACACTCTCAATCTACATGGGAACTTGTCACACTGTCAGTCTCCATGGGAACTTCTCACACTCTCAGTCTACATGGGAACTTGTCACACTCTCAGACTCTATGGGAACTTGTCACACTCTCAGGCTCCATGGGAACTTGTCACACTCTCAGCCTCCATGGGAACTTGTCACACTCTCAGTCTGCATCAGAACTTTTTTCACACTCTCAGTCTACATGAGAGCTTGTCACACTCTCAGTCTCCATGGGAACTTGTCACACTCTCAGTCTCCATGGGAACTTGTTACACTGTCAGTCGACATGAGAACTTGTCACACTCTCAGTCTACATGGGAACTTGTCACAATCTCACTCTCCATGGGAACTTGTCACACTCTCAGTCTACATGAGAACTTGTCACACTCTCAGTCTCCATGGGAACGTGTCACACTCTCAGTCTACATGGCAACTTAACGCACTCTGAGTCTCCATGGGAACTTGTCGCACTCTCAGTCTCCATGCGAACTTGTCGCACTCTCAGACTCCATGGGAACTTGTCGCACTCGCAGTCTCTGTGGGAACTGGTCACACGCTCAGTCTCCGTGGGAACTTGTCACGCTCTCAGTCTCTCTGGGAACTTGTCACACTCTCAGTCTCCATGGGAACCTGTCACACTCTCTGCCTCCATGGGAGCATGTGACACTCTCAAACTCCATGGGAACTTGTCGCACTCTCAGTCTCCATGGGAACTTGTCGCACTCTCAGTCTCAGTGGGAACTGGTCACACGCTCAGTCTCCGTGGGAACTTGTCACGCTCTCAGTCTCCCTGGGAACCTGTCACACTCTCAGTCTCCGTGGGAACCTGTCACACTCTCAGCCTCCATGGGAGCTTGTGACACTCTCAAACTCCATGGGAACTTGTCGCACTCTCAGTCTATATGGGAACTTGTCACACTCTCAGTCTCCATGGGAACTTCTGACGCTCTCAGTCTCCATGGGAACTTGTCACACTCTCAGTCTCCATGGGAACTTGACACACTCTCAGTGTACATGGTTACCTGTCACACTCTCAGCCTCCATGGGAGCTTGTGACACTCTCAAACTCCATGGGAACTTGTCGCACTCTCAGTCTGCACGGGAACTTGTCACACTCTGTCTCCATGGGAACCTGTCACACTCTCAGTCTCCATGGGAACTTGTCACACTCTCAGTCTACATGGAAACTTGTCACACTCTCAGTCTCTATGGGAACTTGTCACACTCTCAGTCTACATGAGAACTTGTCACACTCTCAGTCTCCATGGGAACTTGTCACAGTCTCAGTCTACACGGGAGCTTGTCGCACTCTCAGTCTCCCTGGGAACTTGTCACACTCTCAGTCTCCATGGGAACTTGTCACACTTTAAGTCTCCATGGGAACTTATCACACTCTCAGTCTCCATGGGAAGTTGTCACACTCTCAGTCTTCATGGGAACTTGTCACACTCTCAGTTTACATGGGAACTTGTCACACTCTCAGTCTCCATGGGAACGTGTCACTATCTCAGTCTACATGGGAACTTGTCACACTCTCAGTCTCCATGGGAACCTGTCACACTCTCAGCCTCCATGGGAGCATGTGACACTCTCAAACTCCATGGGAACTTGTCGCACTCTCAGTCTCCATGGGAACTTGTCGCACTCTCAGTCTCAGTGGGAACTGGTCACACGCTCAGTCTCCGTGGGAACTTGTCACGCTCTCAGTCTCCCTGGGAACTTGTCACACTCTCAGTCTCCATGGGAACCTGTCACACTCTCAGACTCCATGGGAGCTTGTGACACTCTCAAACTCCATGGGAACTTGTCGCACTCTCAGTCTCCATGGGAACTTGTCACACTCTCAGTCTCCATGGGAAGTTGTCACACTCTCAGTCTTCATGGGAACTTGTCACACTCTCAGTTTACATGGGAACTTGTCGCACTCTCAGTCTCCATGGGAACTTGTCGCACTGTCAGTCTCCATGGGAACTTCTGACACTCTCAGTCTCCATGGGAACTTTTCGCACTCTCAGTCTCCATAGGAACTTGTCACATCTCAGTCTCCATGGGAACCTGTCACACTCTCAGTCTCCATGGGAACCTGTCACACTCTCAGTCTCCATGGGAACGTGTCACTCTCTCAGTTTACATGGGAACTTGTCGCACTCTCAGTCTCCATGGGAACTTGTCGCACTCTCAGTCTCAATGGGAACTTGTCGCACTCTCAGTCTCCATAGGAACTTCTGACACTCTCAGTCTCCATGGGAACTTGTCGCACTCTCAGTCTCCATAGGAACTTCTCACATCTCAGTCTCCATGGGAACTTGTCACACTCTCAATCTACATGGGAACTTGTCACACTGTCAGTCTCCATGGGAACTTCTCACACTCTCAGTCTACATGGGAACTTGTCACACTCTCAGACTCCATGGGAACTTGTCACACTCTCAGGCTCCATGGGAACTTGTCACACTCTCAGCCTCCATGGGAACTTGTCACACTCTCAGTCTGCATCAGAACTTTTTTCACACTCTCAGTCTACATGAGAGCTTGTCACACTCTCAGTCTCCATGGGAACTTGTCACACTCTCAGTCTCCATGGGAACTTGTTACACTGTCAGTCTACATGAGAACTTGTCACACTCTCAGTCTACATGGGAACTTGTCACAATCTCACTCTCCATGGGAACTTGTCACACTCTCAGTCTACATGAGAACTTGTCACACTCTCAGTCTCCATGGGAACGTGTCACACTCTCAGTCTACATGGCAACTTATCGCACTCTGAGTCTCCATGGGAACTTGTCGCACTCTCAGTCTCCATGCGAACTTGTCGCACTCTCAGTCTCCATGGGAACTTGTCGCACTCGCAGTCTCAGTGGGAACTGGTCACACGCTCAGTCTCCGTGGGAACTTGTCACGCTCTCAGTCTCTCTGGGAACTTGTCACACTCTCAGTCTCCATGGGAACCTGTCACACTCTCAGTCTCCATGGGAACCTGTCACACTCTCTGCCTCCATGGGAGCATGTGACACTCTCAAACTCCATGGGAACTTGTCGCACTCTCAGTCTCCATGGGAACTTGTCGCACTCTCAGTCTCAGTGGGAACTGGTCACACGCTCAGTCTCCGTGGGAACTTGTCACGCTCTCAGTCTCCCTGGGAACTTGTCACACTCTCAGTCTCCATGGGAACCTGTCACACTCTCAGCCTCCATGGGAGCTTGTGACACTCTCAAACTCCATGGGAACTTGTCGCACTCTCAGTCTCCATGGGAACTTGTCACACTCTCAGTCTCCATGGGAACTTCTGACGCTCTCAGTCTCCATGGGAACTTGTCACACTCTCAGTCTCCATGGGAAATTGACACACTCTCACTGTACATGGGAACCTGTCACACTCTCAGTCTCCACGGGAACTTGTCACACTCTGTCTCCATGGGAACCTGTCACACTCTCAGTCTCCATGGGAACCTGTCACACTCTCTGCCTCCATGGGAGCATGTGACACTCTCAAACTCCATGGGAACTTGTCGCACTCTCAGTCTCCATGGGAACCTGTCGCACTCTCAGTCTCAGTGGGAACTGGTCACACGCTCAGTCTCCGTGGGAACTTGTCACACTCTCAGTCTCCCTGGGAACTTGTCACACTCTCAGTCTCCATGGGAACCTGTCACACTCTCAGCCTCCATGGGAGCTTGTGACACTCTCAAACTCCATGGGAACTTGTCGCACTCTCAGTCTCCATGGGAACTTGTCACACTCTCAGTCTCCATGGGAACTTCTGACGCTCTCAGTCTCCATGGGAACTTGTCACACTCTCAGTCTCCATGGGAACTTGACACACTCTCAGTGTACATGGGAACCTGTCACACTCTCAGTCTCCACGGGAACTTGTCACACTCTGTCTCCATGGGAACCTGTCACACTCTGAGTCTCCATGGGAACTTGTCACACTCTCAGTCTACATGGAAACTTGTCACACTCTCAGTCTCCATGGGAAGTTGTCACACTCTCAGTCTTCATGGGAACTTGTCACACTCTCAGTTTACATGGGAACTTGTCACACTCTCAGTCTGCATCAGAACTTTTTTCACACTCTCAGTCTACATGAGAGCTTGTCACACTCTCATTCTCCATGGGAACTTGTCACACTCTCAGTCTCCATGGGAACTTGTTACACTGTCAGTCTACATGAGAACTTGTCACACTCTCAGTCTACATGGGAACTTGTCACAATCTCACTCTCCATGGGAACTTGTCACACTCTCAGTCTACATGAGAACTTGTCACACTCTCAGTCTCCATGGGAACGTGTCACACTCTCAGTCTACATGGCAACTTAACGCACTCTGAGTCTCCATGGGAACTTGTCGCACTCTCAGTCTCCATGCGAACTTGTCGCACTCTCAGACTCCATGGGAACTTGTCGCACTCGCACTCTCAGTGGGAACTGGTCACACGCTCAGTCTCCGTGGGAACTTGTCACGCTCTCAGTCTCTCTGGGAACTTGTCACACTCTCAGTCTCCATGGGAACCTGTCACACTCTCTGCCTCCATGGGAGCATGTGACACTCTCAAACTCCATGGGAACTTGTCGCACTCTCAGTCTCCATGGGAACTTGTCGCACTGTCAGTCTCCATGGGAACTTCTGACACTCTCAGTCTCCATGGGAACTTTTCGCACTCTCAGTCTCCATAGGAACTTGTCACATCTCAGTCTCCATGGGAACCTGTCACACTCTCAGTCTCCATGGGAACCTGTCACACTCTCAGTCTCCATGGGAGATTGTAACACTCTCAGTCTCCATTGGAACTTGTCACACTCTCTGTCTCCATGGGAACTTGACACACTCTCAGTGTACATGGGAACCTGTCACACTCTCAGTCTCCACGGGAACTTGTCACACTCTGTCTGCATGCGAACCTGTCACACTCTCAGTCTCCATGGGAACTTGTCACACTCTCAGTCTACATGGAAACTTGTCACACTCTCAGTCTCTATGGGAACTTGTCACACTCTCAGTCTACATGAGAACTTGTCACACTCTCAGTCTCCATGGGAACTTGGCACAGTCTCAGTCTACATGGGAGCTTGTCGCACTCTCAGTCTCCATGGGAACTTGTCACACTCTCAGTCTCCATGGGAACTTGTCATACTCTCAGTCTCCATGGGAACTTGTCACACTCTCAGTCTCCATGGGAACGTGTCACTCTCTCAGTTTACATGGGAACTTGTCGCACTCTCAGTCTCCATGGGAACTTGTCGCACTCTCAGTCTCAATGGGAACTTGTCGCACTCTCAGTCTCCATGGGAACTTCTGACACTCTCAGTCTCCATGGGAACTTGTCGCACTCTCAGTCTCCATAGGAACTTCTAACATCTCAGTCTCCATGGGAACTTGTCACACTCTCAATCTACATGGGAACTTGTCACACTGTCAGTCTCCATGGGAACTTCTCACACTCTCAGTCTACATGGGAACTTGTCACACTCTCAGACTCTATGGGAACTTGTCACACTCTCAGGCTCCATGGGAACTTGTCACACTCTCAGCCTCCATGGGAACTTGTCACACTCTCAGTCTGCATCAGAACTTTTTTCACACTCTCAGTCTACATGAGAGCTTGTCACACTCTCAGTCTCCATGGGAACTTGTCACACTCTCAGTCTCCATGGGAACTTGTTACACTGTCAGTCGACATGAGAACTTGTCACACTCTCAGTCTACATGGGAACTTGTCACAATCTCACTCTCCATGGGAACTTGTCACACTCTCAGTCTACATGAGAACTTGTCACACTCTCAGTCTCCATGGGAACGTGTCACACTCTCAGTCTACATGGCAACTTAACGCACTCTGAGTCTCCATGGGAACTTGTCGCACTCTCAGTCTCCATGCGAACTTGTCGCACTCTCAGACTCCATGGGAACTTGTCGCACTCGCAGTCTCTGTGGGAACTGGTCACACGCTCAGTCTCCGTGGGAACTTGTCACGCTCTCAGTCTCTCTGGGAACTTGTCACACTCTCAGTCTCCATGGGAACCTGTCACACTCTCTGCCTCCATGGGAGCATGTGACACTCTCAAACTCCATGGGAACTTGTCGCACTCTCAGTCTCCATGGGAACTTGTCGCACTCTCAGTCTCAGTGGGAACTGGTCACACGCTCAGTCTCCGTGGGAACTTGTCACGCTCTCAGTCTCCCTGGGAACCTGTCACACTCTCAGTCTCCGTGGGAACCTGTCACACTCTCAGCCTCCATGGGAGCTTGTGACACTCTCAAACTCCATGGGAACTTGTCGCACTCTCAGTCTATATGGGAACTTGTCACACTCTCAGTCTCCATGGGAACTTCTGACGCTCTCAGTCTCCATGGGAACTTGTCACACTCTCAGTCTCCATGGGAACTTGACACACTCTCAGTGTACATGGTTACCTGTCACACTCTCAGCCTCCATGGGAGCTTGTGACACTCTCAAACTCCATGGGAACTTGTCGCACTCTCAGTCTGCACGGGAACTTGTCACACTCTGTCTCCATGGGAACCTGTCACACTCTCAGTCTCCATGGGAACTTGTCACACTCTCAGTCTACATGGAAACTTGTCACACTCTCAGTCTCTATGGGAACTTGTCACACTCTCAGTCTACATGAGAACTTGTCACACTCTCAGTCTCCATGGGAACTTGTCACAGTCTCAGTCTACACGGGAGCTTGTCGCACTCTCAGTCTCCCTGGGAACTTGTCACACTCTCAGTCTCCATGGGAACTTGTCACACTTTAAGTCTCCATGGGAACTTATCACACTCTCAGTCTCCATGGGAAGTTGTCACACTCTCAGTCTTCATGGGAACTTGTCACACTCTCAGTTTACATGGGAACTTGTCACACTCTCAGTCTCCATGGGAACGTGTCACTATCTCAGTCTACATGGGAACTTGTCGCACTCTCAGTCTCCATGGGAACTTGTCGCACTGTCAGTCTCCATGGGAACTTCTGACACTCTCAGTCTCCATGGGAACTTTTCGCACTCTCAGTCTCCATAGGAACTTGTCACATCTCAGTCTCCATGGGAACTTGTCACACTCTCAGTCTCCATGGGAACCTGTCACACTCTCAGTCTCCATGGGGGCTTGTAACACTCTCAGTCTCCATTGGAACTTGTCACACTCTCAGTCTCCATGGGAACTTGACACACTCTCACTGTACATGGGAACCTGTCACACTCTCAGTCTCCACGGGAACTTGTCACACTCTGTCTCCATGGGAACCTGTCACACTCTCAGTCTCCATGGGAACTTGTCACACTCTCAGTCTACATGGAAACTTGTCACACTCTCAGTCTCTATGGGAACTTGTCACACTCTCAGTCTACATGAGAACTTGTCACACTCTCAGTCTCCATGGGAACTTGTCACAGTCTCAGTCTACATGGGAGCTTGTCGCACTCTCAGTCTCCATGGGAACTTGTCACACTCTCAGTCTCCATGGGAACTTGTCATACTCTCAGTCTCCATGGGAACTTGTCACACTCTCAGTCTCCATGGGAACGTGTCACTCTCTCAGTCTACATGGGAACTTGTCGCACTCTCAGTCTCCATGGGAACTTGTCGCACTCTCAGTCTCAATGGGAACTTGTCGCACTCTCAGTCTCCATGGGAACTTCTGACACTCTCAGTCTCCATGGGAACTTGTCGCACTCTCAGTCTCCATAGGAACTTCTCACTTCTCAGTCTCCATGGGAACTTGTCACACTCTCAATCTACATGGGAACTTGTCACACTGTCAGACTCCATGGGAACTTCTCACACTCTCAGTCTACATGGGAACTTGTCACACTCTCAGACTCCATGGGAACTTGTCACACTCTCAGGCTCCATGGGAACTTGTCACACTCTCAGCCTCCATGGGAACTTGTCACACTCTCAGTCTGCATGAGAACTTTTTTCACACTCTCACTCTACATGAGAGCTTGTCACACTCTCAGTCTCCATGGGAACTTGTCACACTCTCAGTCTCCATGGGAACTTGTTACACTGTCAGTCTACATGAGAACTTGTCACACTCTCAGTCTACATGGGAACTTGTCACAATCTCACTCTCCATGGGAACTTGTCACACTCTCAGTCTACATGAGAACTTGTCACACTCTCAGTCTCCATGGGAACGTGTCACACTCTCAGTCTACATGGCAACTTAACGCACTCTCAGTCTCCATGGGAACTTGTCGCACTCTCAGTCTCCATGCGAACTTGTCGCACTCTCAGTCTCCATGGGAACTTGTCGCACTCTCAGTCTCAGTGGGAACTGGTCACACGCTCAGTCTCCATGGGAACTTGTCACGCTCTCAGTCTCTCTGGGAACTTGTCACACTCTCAGTCTCCATGGGAACCTGTCACACTCTCAGCCTCCATGGGAGCATGTGACTCTCTCAAACTCCATGGGAACTTGTCGCACTCTCAGTCTCCATGGGAACTTGTCGCACTCTCAGTCTCAGTGGGAACTGGTCACACGCTCAGTCTCCGTGGGAACTTGTCACGCTCTCAGTCTCCCTGGGAACTTGTCACACTCTCAGTCTCCATGGGAACCTGTCACACTCTCAGCCTCCATGGGAGCTTGTGACACTCTCAAACTCCATGGGAACTTGTCGCACTCTCAGTCTCCATGGGAAGTTGTCACACTCTCAGTCTTCATGGGAACTTGTCACACTCTCAGTTTACATGGGAACTTGTCACACTCTCAGTCTCCATGGGAACTTGACACACTCTCAGTGTACATGGGAACCTGTCACACTCTCAGCCTCCATGGGAGCTTGTGACACTCTCAAACTCCATGGGAACTTGTCGCACTCTCAGTCTCCACGGGAACTTGTCACACTCTGTCTCCATGGGAACCTGTCACACTCTCAGTCTCCATGGGAACTTGTCACACTCTCAGTCTACATGGAAACTTGTCACACTCTCAGTCTCTATGGGAACTTGTCACACTCTCAGTCTACATGAGAACTTGTCACACTCTCAGTCTCCATGGGAACTTGTCACAGTCTCAGTCTACACGGGAGCTTGTCGCACTCTCAGTCTCCCTGGGAACTTGTCACACTCTCAGTCTCCATGGGAACTTGTCACACTTTAAGTCTCCATGGGAACTTATCACACTCTCAGTCTCCATGGGAAGTTGTCACACTCTCAGTCTTCATGGGAACTTGTCACACTCTCAGTTTACATGGGAACTTGTCACACTCTCAGTCTCCATGGGAACGTGTCACTATCTCAGTCTACATGGGAACTTGTCGCACTCTCAGTCTCCATGGGAACTTGTCGCACTGTCAGTCTCCATGGGAACTTCTGACACTCTCAGTCTCCATGGGAACTTTTCGCACTCTCAGTCTCCATAGGAACTTGTCACATCTCAGTCTCCATGGGAACTTGTCACACTCTCAGTCTCCATGGGAACCTGTCACACTCTCAGTCTCCATGGGGGCTTGTAACACTCTCAGTCTCCATTGGAACTTGTCACACTCTCAGTCTCCATGGGAACTTGACACACTCTCACTGTACATGGGAACCTGTCACACTCTCAGTCTCCACGGGAACTTGTCACACTCTGTCTCCATGGGAACCTGTCACACTCTCAGTCTCCATGGGAACTTGTCACACTCTCAGTCTACATGGAAACTTGTGACACTCTCAGTCTCTATGGGAACTTGTCACACTCTCAGTCTACATGAGAACTTGTCACACTCTCAGTCTCCATGGGAACTTGTCACAGTCTCAGTCTACATGGGAGCTTGTCGCACTCTCAGTCTCCATGGGAACTTGTCACACTCTCAGTCTCCATGGGAACTTGTCATACTCTCAGTCTCCATGGGAACTTGTCACACCCTCAGTCTCCATGGGAACGTGTCACTCTCTCAGTCTACATGGGAACTTGTCGCACTCTCAGTCTCCATGGGAACTTGTCGCACTCTCAGTCTCAATGGGAACTTGTCGCACTCTCAGTCTCCATGGGAACTTCTGACACTCTCAGACTCCATGGGAACTTGTCGCACTCTCAGTCTCCATAGGAACTTCTCACATCTCAGTCTCCATGGGAACTTGTCACACTCTCAATCTACATGGGAACTTGTCACACTGTCAGACTCCATGGGAACTTCTCACACTCTCAGTCTACATGGGAACTTGTCACACTCTCAGACTCCATGGGAACTTGTCACACTCTCAGGCTCCATGGGAACTTGTCACACTCTCAGCCTCCATGGGAACTTGTCACACTCTCAGTCTGCATGAGAACTTTTTTCACACTCTCACTCTACATGAGAGCTTGTCACACTCTCAGTCTCCATGGGAACTTGTCACACTCTCAGTCTCCATGGGAACTTGTTACACTGTCAGTCTACATGAGAACTTGTCACACTCTCAGTCTACATGGGAACTTGTCACAATCTCACTCTCCATGGGAACTTGTCACACTCTCAGTCTACATGAGAACTTGTCACACTCTCAGTCTCCATGGGAACGTGTCACACTCTCAGTCTACATGGCAACTTAACGCACTCTCAGTCTCCATGGGAACTTGTCGCACTCTCAGTCTCCATGCGAACTTGCCGCACTCTCAGTCTCCATGGGAACTTGTCGCACTCTCAGTCTCAGTGGGAACTGGTCACACGCTCAGTCTCCATGGGAACTTGTCACGCTCTCAGTCTCTCTGGGAATTTGTCACACTCTCAGTCTCCATGGGAACCTGTCACACTCTCAGCCTCCATGGGAGCATGTGACACTCTCAAACTCCATGGGAACTTGTCGCACTCTCAGTCTCCATGGGAACTTGTCGCACTCTCAGTCTCAGTGGGAACTGGTCACACGCTCAGTCTCCGTGGGAACTTGTCACGCTCTCAGTCTCCCTGGGAACTTGTCACACTCTCAGTCTCCATGGGAACCTGTCACACTCTCAGACTCCATGGGAGCTTGTGACACTCTCAAACTCCATGGGAACTTGTCGCACTCTCAGTCTCCATGGGAACTTGTCACACTCTCAGTCTCCATGGGAAGTTGTCACACTCTCAGTCTTCATGGGAACTTGTCACACTCTCAGTTTACATGGGAACTTGTCGCACTCTCAGTCTCCATGGGAACTTGTCGCACTGTCAGTCTCCATGGGAACTTCTGACACTCTCAGTCTCCATGGGAACTTTTCGCACTCTCAGTCTCCATAGGAACTTGTCACATCTCAGTCTCCATGGGAACCTGTCACACTCTCAGTCTCCATGGGAACCTGTCACACTCTCAGTCTCCATGGGAACGTGTCACTCTCTCAGTTTACATGGGAACTTGTCGCACTCTCAGTCTCCATGGGAACTTGTCGCACTCTCAGTCTCAATGGGAACTTGTCGCACTCTCAGTCTCCATAGGAACTTCTGACACTCTCAGTCTCCATGGGAACTTGTCGCACTCTCAGTCTCCATAGGAACTTCTCACATCTCAGTCTCCATGGGAACTTGTCACACTCTCAATCTACATGGGAACTTGTCACACTGTCAGTCTCCATGGGAACTTCTCACACTCTCAGTCTACATGGGAACTTGTCACACTCTCAGACTCCATGGGAACTTGTCACACTCTCAGGCTCCATGGGAACTTGTCACACTCTCAGCCTCCATGGGAACTTGTCACACTCTCAGTCTGCATCAGAACTTTTTTCACACTCTCAGTCTACATGAGAGCTTGTCACACTCTCAGTCTCCATGGGAACTTGTCACACTCTCAGTCTCCATGGGAACTTGTTACACTGTCAGTCTACATGAGAACTTGTCACACTCTCAGTCTACATGGGAACTTGTCACAATCTCACTCTCCATGGGAACTTGTCACACTCTCAGTCTACATGAGAACTTGTCACACTCTCAGTCTCCATGGGAACGTGTCACACTCTCAGTCTACATGGCAACTTATCGCACTCTGAGTCTCCATGGGAACTTGTCGCACTCTCAGTCTCCATGCGAACTTGTCGCACTCTCAGTCTCCATGGGAACTTGTCGCACTCGCAGTCTCAGTGGGAACTGGTCACACGCTCAGTCTCCGTGGGAACTTGTCACGCTCTCAGTCTCTCTGGGAACTTGTCACACTCTCAGTCTCCATGGGAACCTGTCACACTCTCAGTCTCCATGGGAACCTGTCACACTCTCTGCCTCCATGGGAGCATGTGACACTCTCAAACTCCATGGGAACTTGTCGCACTCTCAGTCTCCATGGGAACTTGTCGCACTCTCAGTCTCAGTGGGAACTGGTCACACGCTCAGTCTCCGTGGGAACTTGTCACGCTCTCAGTCTCCCTGGGAACTTGTCACACTCTCAGTCTCCATGGGAACCTGTCACACTCTCAGCCTCCATGGGAGCTTGTGACACTCTCAAACTCCATGGGAACTTGTCGCACTCTCAGTCTCCATGGGAACTTGTCACACTCTCAGTCTCCATGGGAACTTCTGACGCTCTCAGTCTCCATGGGAACTTGTCACACTCTCAGTCTCCATGGGAAATTGACACACTCTCACTGTACATGGGAACCTGTCACACTCTCAGTCTCCACGGGAACTTGTCACACTCTGTCTCCATGGGAACCTGTCACACTCTCAGTCTCCATGGGAACCTGTCACACTCTCTGCCTCCATGGGAGCATGTGACACTCTCAAACTCCATGGGAACTTGTCGCACTCTCAGTCTCCATGGGAACCTGTCGCACTCTCAGTCTCAGTGGGAACTGGTCACACGCTCAGTCTCCGTGGGAACTTGTCACGCTCTCAGTCTCCCTGGGAACTTGTCACACTCTCAGTCTCCATGGGAACCTGTCACACTCTCAGCCTCCATGGGAGCTTGTGACACTCTCAAACTCCATGGGAACTTGTCGCACTCTCAGTCTCCATGGGAACTTGTCACACTCTCAGTCTCCATGGGAACTTCTGACGCTCTCAGTCTCCATGGGAACTTGTCACACTCTCAGTCTCCATGGGAACTTGACACACTCTCAGTGTACATGGGAACCTGTCACACTCTCAGTCTCCACGGGAACTTGTCACACTCTGTCTCCATGGGAACCTGTCACACTCTGAGTCTCCATGGGAACTTGTCACACTCTCAGTCTACATGGAAACTTGTCACACTCTCAGTCTCCATGGGAAGTTGTCACACTCTCAGTCTTCATGGGAACTTGTCACACTCTCAGTTTACATGGGAACTTGTCACACTCTCAGTCTCCATGGGAACGTGTCACTATCTCAGTCTACATGGGAACTTGTCGCACTCTCAGTCTCCATGGGAACTTGTCGCACTGTCAGTCTCCATGGGAACTTCTGACACTCTCAGTCTCCATGGGAACTTTTCGCACTCTCAGTCTCCATAGGAACTTGTCACATCTCAGTCTCCATGGGAACCTGTCACACTCTCAGTCTGCATGGGAACCTGTCACACTCTCAGTCTCCATGGGAGATTGTAACACTCTCAGTCTCCATTGGAACTTGTCACACTCTCTGTCTCCATGGGAACTTGACACACTCTCAGTGTACATGGGAACCTGTCACACTCTCAGTCTCCACGGGAACTTGTCACACTTTCAGTCTACATGGAAACTTTTCACACTCTCAGTCTCTATGGGAACTTGTCACACTCTCAGTCTACATGAGAACTTGTCACACTCTCAGTCTCCATGGGAACTTGTCACAGTCTCAGTCTACATGGGAGCTTGTCGCACTATCAGTCTCCATGGGAACTTGTCACACTCTCAGTCTCCATGGGAACTTGTCATACTCTCAGTCTCCATGGGAACTTGTCACACTCTCAGTCTCCATGGGAACGTGTCACTCTCTCAGTTTACATGGGAACTTGTCGCACTCTCAGTCTCCATGGGAACTTGTCGCACTCTCAGTCTCAATGGGAACTTGTCGCACTCTCAGTCTCCATGGGAACTTCTGACACTCTCAGTCTCCATGGGAACTTGTCGCACTCTCAGTCTCCATAGGAACTTCTCACATCTCAGTCTCCATGTGAACTTGTCACACTCTCAATCTACATGGGAACTTGTCACACTGTCAGTCTCCATGGGAACTTCTCACACTCTCAGACTACATGGGAACTTGTCACACTCTCAGACTCCATGGGAACTTGTCACACTCTCAGGCTCCATGGGAACTTGTCACACTCTCAGCCTCCATGGGAACTTGTCACACTCTCAGTCTGCATCAGAACTTTTTTCACACTCTCAGTCTACATGAGAGCTTGTCACACTCTCAGTCTCCATGGGAACTTGTCACACTCTCAGTCTCCATGGGAACTTGTTACACTGTCAGTCTACATGAGAACTTGTCACACTCTCAGTCTACATGGGAACTTGTCACAATCTCACTCTCCATGGGAACTTGTCACACTCTCAGTCTACATGAGAACTTGTCACACTCTCAGTCTCCATGGGAACATGTCACACTCTCAGTCTACATGGCAACTTAACGCACTCTGAGTCTCCATGGGAACTTGTCGCACTCTCAGTCTCCATGCGAACTTGTCGCACTCTCAGACTCCATGGGAACTTGTCGCACTCGCAGTCTCAGTGGGAACTGGTCACACGCTCAGTCTCCGTGGGAACTTGTCACGCTCTCAGTCTCTCGGGGAACTTGTCACACTCTCAGTCTCCATGGGAACCTGTCACACTCTCTGCCTCCATGGGAGCATGTGACACTCTCAAACTCCATGGGAACTTGTCGCACTCTCAGTCTCCATGGGAACTTGTCGCACTGTCAGTCTCCATGGGAACTTCTGACACTCTCAGTCTCCATGGGAGCTTTTCGCACTCTCAGTCTCCATAGGAACTTGTCACATCTCAGTCTCCATGGGAACCTGTCACACTCTCAGTCTCCATGGGAACCTGTCACACTCTCAGTCTCCATGGGAGATTGTAACACTCTCAGTCTCCATTGGAACTTGTCACACTCTCTGTCTCCATGGGAACTTGACACACTCTCAGTGTACATGGGAACCTGTCACACTCTCAGTCTCCACGGGAACTTGTCACACTCTGTCTTCATGCGAACCTGTCACACTCTCAGTCTCCATGGGAACTTGTCACACTCTCAGTCTACATGGAAACTTGTCACACTCTCAGTCTCTATGGGAACTTGTCACACTCTCAGTCTACATGAGAACTTGTCACACTCTCAGTCTCCATGGGAACTTGTAACAGTCTCAGTCTACATGGGAGCTTGTCACACTCTCAGTCTCCATGGGAACTTGTCATACTCTCAGTCTCCATGGGAACTTGTCACACTCTCAGTCTCCATGGGAACTTGTCACTCTCTCAGTTTACATGGGAACTTGTCGCACTCTCAGTCTCCATGGGAACTTGTCGCACTCTCAGTCTCAATGGGAACTTGTCGCACTCTCAGTCTCCATGGGAACTTCTGACACTCTCAGTCTCCATAGGAACTTCTCACATCTCAGTCTCCATGGGAACTTGTCACACTCTCAATCTACATGGGAACTTGTCACACTGTCAGTCTCCATGGGAACTTCTCACACTCTCAGTCTACATGGGAACTTGTCACACTCTCAGACTCCATGGAAACTTGTCACACTCTCAGGCTCCATGGGAACTTGTCACACTCTCAGCCTCCATGGGAACTTGTCACACTCTCAGTCTGCATCAGAACTTTTTTCACACTCTCAGTCTACATGAGAGCTTGTCACACTCTCAGTCTCCATGGGAACTTGTCACACTCTCAGTCTCCATGGGAACTTGTTACACTGTCAGTCTACATGAGAACTTGTCACACTCTCAGTCTACATGGGAACTTGTCACAATCTCACTCTCCATGGGAACTTGTCACACTCTCAGTCTCCATGGGAACGTGTCACACTCTCAGTCTACATGGCAACTTAACGCACTCTGAGTCTCCATGGGAACTTGTCGCACTCTCAGTCTCCATGCGAACTTGTCGCACTCTCAGCCTCCATGGGAACTTGTCGCACTCGCAGTCTCAGTGGGAACTGGTCACACGCTCAGTCTCCGTGGGAACTTGTCACGCTCTCAGTCTCTCTGGGAACTTGTCACACTCTCAGTCTCCATGGGAACCTGTCACACTCTCTGCCTCCATGGGAGCATGTGACACTCTCAAACTCCATGGGAACTTGTCACACTCTCAGTTTACATGGGAACTTGTCACACTGTCAGTCTCCATGGGAACGTGTCACTATCTCAGTCTACATGGGAACTTGTCGCACTCTCAGTCTCCATGGGAACTTGTCGCACTGTCAGTCTCCATGGGAACTTCTGACACTCTCAGTCTCCATGGGAACTTTTCGCACTCTCAGTCTCCATAGCAACTTGTCACATCTCAGTCTCCATGGGAACCTGTCACACTCTCAGTCTCCATGGGAACCTGTCACACTCTCAGTCTCCATGGGAGATTGTAACACTCTCAGTCTCCATTGGAACTTGTCACACTCTCTGTCTCCATGGGAACTTGACACACTCTCAGTGTACATGGGAACCTGTCACACTCTCAGTCTCCACGGGAACTTGTCACACTCTCAGTCTACATGGAAACTTGTCACACTCTCAGTCTCTATGGGAAGTTGTCACACTCTCAGTCTACATGAGAACTTGTCACACTCTCAGGCTCCATAGGAACTTGTCACAGTCTCAGTCTACATGGGAGCTTGTCGCACTCTCAGTCTCCATGGGAACTTGTCACACTCTCAGTCTCCATGGGAACTTGTCACACTCTCAGACTCCATTTGAACTTCTCACACTCTCAGGCTCCGTGGGAACTTGTCTCACTCTGAGTCTCCATGGGAACGTGTCACTCTCTCAGTTTAATTGGGAACTTGTCGCACTCTCAGTCTCCATGGGAACTTCTGACACTCTCAGTCTCCATGGGAACTTTTCGCACTCTCTGTCTCCATAGGAACTTGTCACATCTGAGTCTGCATGGGAACTTGTCACAATCTCAGTCTCCATGGGAACTTGTCACTCTCTCAGTCTACATGAGAACTTGTCACACTCTCAGTCTCCATGGGAACCTGTCACACTCTCAGTCTCCATGGGAACTTATCACACTCTCAATCTCCATGGGAACTTGTCACACTCTCAGTCTACATGGAAACTTGTCACACTCTCAGTCTCCATGGGAACTTGTCACACTCTCAGTCTACATGAGAACTTTTCACACTCTCAGTCTCCATGGGAACTTGTCACAGTCTCAGTCTACATGGGAGCTTGTCGCACTCTGAGTCTCCATGGGAACTTGACACACTCTCAGTCTCCATGGGAACTTGTCACACTCTCAGTTTACATGGGAACTTGTCAAACTGTCAGTCTCCATGGGAACCTTTCACTCTCTCAGTCTACATTGGAACTTGTCGCACTCTCAGTCTCCATGGGAACTTCTGACACTCTCAGTCTCCATGGGAACTTGTCGCACTCTCAGTCTCCATGCGAACTTGTCGCACTCTCAGTCTCCATGGGAACTTGTCACACTCTCAGTCTCAGTGGGAACTGATCACACGCTCAGTCTCCGTGGGAACTTGTCACGCTCTCAGTCTCTCTGGGAACTTGTCACACTCTCAGTCTCCATGGGAACCTGTCACACTCTCAGCCTCCATGGGAGCATGTGACACTCTCAAACTCCATGGGAACTTGTCGCACTCTCAGTCTCCATGGGAACTTGTCGCACTCACAGTCTCAGTGGGAACTGGTCACACTCTCAGTCTCCATGGGAACGTTCAAATCTCTCAGTCTACATGGGAACTTGTCGCACTCTCAGTCTCCATGGGAACTTGTCGCACTCTCAGTCTCAATGGGAACTTGTCGCACTCTCAGTCTCCATGGGAACTTCTGACACTCTCAGTCTCCATGGGAACTTGTCGCACTCTCAGTCTCCATAGGAACATCTCACATCTCAGTCTCCATGGGAACTTGTCACACTCTCAATCTACATGGGAACTTGTCACACTGCCAGTCTCCATGGGAACTTCTCACACTCTCAGTCTACATGGGAACTTGTCACACTCTCAGACTCCATTTGAACTTCTCACACTCTCAGGCTCCGTGGGAAACTTGTCACACTCTGAGCCTCCATGGGAACGTGTCACTCTCTCAGTGTACATGGGAACTTGTCGCACTCTCAGTCTCCATGGGAACTTCTGACACTCTCAGTCTCCATGGGAACTTTTCGCACTCTCAGTCTCCATAGCAACTTGTCACATCTGAGTCTACATGGGAACTTGTCACAATCTCAGTCTCCATGGGAACTTGTCACTCTCTCAGTCTACATGAGAACTTGTCACACTCTCAGTCTCCATGGGAAACTGTCACACTCTCAGTCTCCATGGGAACTTATCACACTCTCAATCTCCATGGGAACTTGTCACACTCTCAGTCTACATGGAAACTTGTCACACTCTCAGTCTCCATGGGAACTTGTCACACTCTCAGTCTACATGAGAACTTGTCACACTCTCAGTCTCCATGGGAACTTGTCACAGTCTCAGTCTACATGGGAGCTTGTCGCACTCTGAGTCTCCATGGGAACTTGTCACACTCTCAGTCTCCATGGGAACTTGTCACACTTTCAGTTTACATGGGAACTTGTCACACTGTCAGTCTCCATGGGAACCTTTCACTCTCTCAGTCTACATGGAACTTGTCGCACTCTCAGTCTCCATGGGAACTTCTGACACCATCAGTCTCCATGGGAACTTGTCGCACTCTCAGTCTCCATGCGAACTTGTCGCACTCTCAGTCTCCATGGGAACTTGTCGCACTCTCAGTCTCAGAGGGAACTGGTCACACGCTCAGTCTCCGTGGGAACTTGTCACGCTCTCAGTCTCTCTGGGAACTTGTCACACTCTCAGTCTCCATGGGAACCTGTCACACTCTCAGGCTCCATCGGAGCATGTGACACTCTGAAACTCCATGGGAACTTGTCGCACTCTCAGTCTCTATGGGAACTTGTCGCACTCTCAGTCTCAGTGGGAACTGGTCACACGCTCAGTCTCCGTGGAAACTTGTCACGCTCTCAGTCTCCCTGGGAACTTGTCACACTCTCAGTCTCCATTGGAACCTGTCACACTCTCAGCCTCCATGGGAGCTTGTGACACTCTCAGACTCCATTTGAACTTCTCACACTCTCAGTCTCCGTGGGAACTTGTCACACTCTGAGTCTCCATGAGAACGTGTCACTCTCTCAGTGTACATGGGAACTTGTCGCACTCTCAGTCTCCATGGGAACTTCTGACACTCTCAGTCTCCATGGGAACTTTTCGCACTCTCAGTCTCCATAGGAACTTGTCACATCTCAGTCTACATGGGAACTTGTCACAATCTCAGACTCCATGGGAATTTGTCACTCTCTCAGTATACATGAGAACTTGTCACACTCTCAGTCTCCATGGGAACCTGTCACACTCTCAGTCTCCATGGGAACTTATCACACTCTCAGTCTCCATGGGAACTTGTCACACACTGTCTACATGGAAACTTGTCACACTCTCAGTCTCCATGGGAACTTCTGACACTCTCAGTGTCCATGGGAACTTGTCGCATTCTCAGTCTCCATGCGAACTTGTCGCACTCTCAGTCTCCATGGAAACTTGTCGCACTCTCAGTCTCAGTGGGAACTGGTCACACGCTCAGTCTCCGTGCGAACTTGTCACGCTCTCAGTCTCTCTGGGAACTTGTCACACTCTCAGTCTCCATGGGAACCTGTCACACTCTCAGCCTCCATGGGAGCATGTGACACTCTCAAACTCCATGGGAACTTGTCGCACTCCTCAGTCTCCATGGCAACTTGTCGCACTCTCAGTCTCAGTGGGAACTGGTCACACGCTCAGTCTCCGTGGAAACTTGTCACGCTCTCAGTCTCCCTGGGAACTTGTCACACTCTCAGTCTCCATGGGAACCTGTCACACTCTCAGCCTCCATGGGAGCTTGTGACACTCTCAGACTCCATGGAAACTTGTCACACTCTCAGGCTCCATGGGAACTTGTCACACTCTCAGCCTCCATGGGAACTTGTCACACTCTCAGTCTGCATCAGAACTTTTTTCACACTCTCAGTCTACATGAGAGCTTGTCACACTCTCAGTCTCCATGGGAACTTGTCACACTCTCAGTCTCCATGGGAACTTGTTACACTGTCAGTCTACATGAGAACTTGTCACACTCTCAGTCTACATGGGAACTTGTCACAATCTCACTCTCCATGGGAACTTGTCACACTCTCAGTCTCCATGGGAACGTGTCACACTCTCAGTCTACATGGCAACTTAACGCACTCTGAGTCTCCATGGGAACTTGTCGCACTCTCAGTCTCCATGCGAACTTGTCGCACTCTCAGCCTCCATGGGAACTTGTCGCACTCGCAGTCTCAGTGGGAACTGGTCACACGCTCAGTCTCCGTGGGAACTTGTCACGCTCTCAGTCTCTCTGGGAACTTGTCACACTCTCAGTCTCCATGGGAACCTGTCACACTCTCTGCCTCCATGGGAGCATGTGACACTCTCAAACTCCATGGGAACTTGTCACACTCTCAGTTTACATGGGAACTTGTCACACTCTCAGTCTCCATGGGAACGTGTCACTATCTCAGTCTACATGGGAACTTGTCGCACTCTCAGTCTCCATGGGAACTTGTCGCACTGTCAGTCTCCATGGGAACTTCTGACACTCTCAGTCTCCATGGGAACTTTTCGCACTCTCAGTCTCCATAGCAACTTGTCACATCTCAGTCTCCATGGGAACCTGTCACACTCTCAGTCTCCATGGGAACCTGTCACACTCTCAGTCTCCATGGGAGATTGTAACACTCTCAGTCTCCATTGGAACTTGTCACACTCTCTGTCTCCATGGGAACTTGACACACTCTCAGTATACATGGGAACCTGTCACACTCTCAGTCTCCACGGGAACTTGTCACACTCTCAGTCTACATGGAAACTTGTCACACTCTCAGTCTCCATGGGAACTTCTGACGCTCTCAGTCTCCATAGGAACTTCTCACATCTCAGTCTCCATGGGAACTTGTCACACTCTCAATCTACATGGGAACTTGTCACACTGTCAGTCTCCATGGGAACTTCTCACACTCTCAGTCTACATGGGAACTTGTCACACTCTCAGACTCCATTTGAACATCTCACACTCTCAGGCTCCGTGGGAACTTGTCACACTCTGAGTCTCCATGGGAACGTGTCACTCTCTCAGTGTACATGGGAACTTGTCGCACTCTCAGTCTCCATGGGAACTTCTGACACTCTCAGTCTCCATGGGAACTTTTCGCACTCTCAGTCTCCATAGGAACTTGTCACATCTCAGTCTACATGGGAACTTGTCACAATCTCAGTCTCCATGGGAACTTGTCACTCTCTCAGTCTACATGAGAACTTGTCACACTCTCAGTCTCCATGGGAACCTGTCACACTCTCAGTCTCCATGGGAACTTATCACACTCTCAGTCTCCATGGGAACTTGTCACACTCTCAGTCTACATGGAAACTTGTCACACTCTCAGTCTCCATGGGAACTTGTCACACTCTCAGTCTACATGAGAACTTGTCACACTCTCAGTCTCCATGGGAACTTGTCACAGTCTCAGTCTACATGGGAGCTTGTCGCACTCTCAGTCTCCATGGGAACTTGTCACACTCTCAGTCTCCATGGGAACTTGTCACACTCTCAGTTTACATGGGAACTTGTCACACTGTCAGTCGCCATGGGAACCTTTCACTCTCTCAGTCTACATGGGAACTTGTCGCACTCTCAGTCTCCATGGGAACTTCTGACACTCTCAGTCTCCATGGGAACTTGTCACAATCTCACTCTCCATGGGAACTTGTCACACTCTCAGTCCACATGGCAACTTAACGCACTCTCAGTCTCCATGCGAACTTGTCACACTGTCAGTCTCCATGGGAACTTCTCACATCTCAGTCTCCATGGGAACTTGTCACACTCTCAATCTACATGGGAACATGTCACACTGTCAGTCTCCATGGGAACTTCTCACACTCTCAGTCTACATGGGAACTTGTCACACTCTCAGACTCCATGGAAACTTGTCACACTCTCAGGCTCCATGGGAACTTGTCACACTCTCAGCCTCCATGGGAACTTGTCACACTCTCAGTCTGCATCAGAACTTTTTTCACACTCTCAGTCTACATGAGAGCTTGTCACACTCTCAGTCTCCATGGGAACTTGTCACACTCTCAGTCTCCATGGGAACTTGTTACACTGTCAGTCTACATGAGAACTTGTCACACTCTCAGTCTACATGGGAACTTGTCACAATCTCACTCTCCATGGGAACTTGTCACACTCTCAGTCTCCATGGGAACGTGTCACACTCTCAGTCTACATGGCAACTTAACGCACTCTGAGCCACCATGGGAACTTGTCGCACTCTCAGTCTCCATGCGAACTTGTCGCACTCTCAGCCTCCATGGGAACTTGTCGCACTCGCAGTCTCAGTGGGAACTGGTCACACGCTCAGTCTCCGTGGGAACTTGTCACGCTCTCAGTCTCTCTGGGAACTTGTCACACTCTCAGTCTCCATGGGAACCTGTCACACTCTCTGCCTCCATGGGAGCATGTGACACTCTCAAACTCCATGGGAACTTGTCACACTCTCAGTTTACATGGGAACTTGTCACACTCTCAGTCTCCATGGGAACGTGTCACTATCTCAGTCTACATGGGAACTTGTCGCACTCACAGTTTCCATGGGAACTTGTCGCACTGTCAGTCTCCATGGGAACTTCTGACACTCTCAGTCTCCATGGGAACTTTTCGCACTCTCAGTCTCCATAGCAACTTGTCACATCTCAGTCTCCATGGGAACCTGTCACACTCTCAGTCTCCATGGGAACCTGTCACACTCTCAGTCTCCATGGGAGATTGTAACACTCTCAGTCTCCATTGGAACTTGTCACACTCTCTGTCTCCATGGGAACTTGACACACTCTCAGTGTACATGGGAACCTGTCACACTCTCAGTCTCCACGGGAACTTGTCACACTCTCAGTCTACATGGAAACTTGTCACACTCTCAGTCTCTATGGGAAGTTGTCACACTCTCAGTCTACATGAGAACTTGTCACACTCTCAGACTCCATAGGAACTTGTCACAGTCTCAGTCTACATGGGAGCTTGTCGCACTCTCAGTCTCCATGGGAACTTGTCACACTCTCAGTCTCCATGGGAACTTGTCACACTCTCAGACTCCATTTGAACTTCTCACAATCTCAGGCTCCGTGGGAACTTGTCTCACTCTGAGTCTCCATGGGAACGTGTCACTCTCTCAGTTTAATTGGGAACTTGTCGCACTCTCAGTCTCCATGGGAACTTCTGACACTCTCAGTCTCCATGGGAACTTTTCGCACTCTCTGTCTCCATAGGAACTTGTCACATCTGAGTCTGCATGGGAACTTGTCACAATCTCAGTCTCCATGGGAACTAGTCACTCTCTCAGTCTACATGAGAACTTGTCACACTCTCAGTCTCCATGGGAACCTGTCACACTCTCAGTCTCCATGGGAACTTATCACACTCTCAATCTCCATGGGAACTTGTCACACTCTCAGTCTACATGGAAACTTGTCACACTCTCAGTCTCCATGGGAACTTGTCACACTCTCAGTCTACATGAGAACTTTTCACACTCTCAGTCTCCATGGGAACTTGTCACAGTCTCAGTCTACATGGGAGCTTGTCGCACTCTGAGTCTCCATGGGAACTTGACACACTCTCAGTCTCCATGGGAACTTGTCACACTCTCAGTTTACATGGGAACTTGTCAAACTGTCAGTCTCCATGGGAACCTTTCACTCTCTCAGTCTACATTGGAACTTGTCGCACTCTCAGTCTCCATGGGAACTTCTGACACTCTCAGTCTCCATGGGAACTTGTCGCACTCTCAGTCTCCATGCGAACTTGTCGCACTCTCAGTCTCCATGGGAACTTGTCACACTCTCAGTCTCAGTGGGAACTGATCACACGCTCAGTCTCCGTGGGAACTTGTCACGCTCTCAGTCTCTCTGGGAACTTGTCACACTCTCAGTCTCCATGGGAACCTGTCACACTCTCAGCCTCCATGGGAGCATGTGACACTCTCAAACTCCATGGGAACTTGTCGCACTCTCAGTCTCCATGGGAACTTGTCGCACTCACAGTCTCAGTGGGAACTGGTCACACTCTCAGTCTCCATGGGAACGTTCAACTCTCTCAGTCTACATGGGAACTTGTCGCACTCTCAGTCTCCATGGGAACTTGTCGCACTCTCAGTCTCAATGGGAACTTGTCGCACTCTCAGTCTCCATGGGAACTTCTGACACTCTCAGTCTCCATGGGAACTTGTCGCACTCTCAGTCTCCATAGGAACATCTCACATCTCAGTCTCCATGGGAACTTGTCACACTCTCAATCTACATGGGAACTTGTCACACTGCCAGTCTCCATGGGAACTTCTCACACTCTCAGTCTACATGGGAACTTGTCACACTCTCAGACTCCATTTGAACTTCTCACACTCTCAGGCTCCGTGGGAACTTGTCACACTCTGAGCCTCCATGGGAACGTGTCACTCTCTCAGTGTACATGGGAACTTGTCGCACTCTCAGTCTCCATGGGAACTTCTGACACTCTCAGTCTCCATGGGAACTTTTCGCACTCTCAGTCTCCATAGCAACTTGTCACATCTGAGTCTACATGGGAACTTGTCACAATCTCAGTCTCCATGGGAACTTGTCACTCTCTCAGTCTACATGAGAACTTGTCACACTCTCAGTCTCCATGGGAAACTGTCACACTCTCAGTCTCCATGGGAACTTATCACACTCTCAATCTCCATGGGAACTTGTCACACTCTCAGTCTACATGGAAACTTGTCACACTCTCAGTCTCCATGGGAACTTGTCACACTCTCAGTCTACATGAGAACTTGTCACACTCTCAGTCTCCATGGGAACTTGTCACAGTCTCAGTCTACATGGGAGCTTGTCGCACTCTGAGTCTCCATGGGAACTTGTCACACTCTCAGTCTCCATGGGAACTTGTCACACTTTCAGTTTACATGGGAACTTGTCACACTGTCAGTCTCCATGGGAACCTTTCACTCTCTCAGTCTACATGGAACTTGTCGCACTCTCAGTCTCCATGGGAACTTCTGACACCATCAGTCTCCATGGGAACTTGTCGCACTCTCAGTCTCCATGCGAACTTGTCGCACTCTCAGTCTCCATGGGAACTTGTCGCACTCTCAGTCTCAGAGGGAACTGGTCACACGCTCAGTCTCCGTGGGAACTTGTCACGCTCTCAGTCTCTCTGGGAACTTGTCACACTCTCAGTCTCCATGGGAACCTGTCACACTCTCAGGCTCCATCGGAGCATGTGACACTCTGAAACTCCATGGGAACTTGTCGCACTCTCAGTCTCTATGGGAACTTGTCGCACTCTCAGTCTCAGTGGGAACTGGTCACACGCTCAGTCTCCGTGGAAACTTGTCACGCTCTCAGTCTTCCTGGGAACTTGTCACACTCTCAGTCTCCATTGGAACCTGTCACACTCTCAGCCTCCATGGGAGCTTGTGACACTCTCAGACTCCATTTGAACTTCTCACACTCTCAGTCTCCGTGGGAACTTGTCACACTCTGAGTCTCCATGAGAACGTGTCACTCTCTCAGTGTACATGGGAACTTGTCGCACTCTCAGTCTCCATGGGAACTTCTGACACTCTCAGTCTCCATGGGAACTTTTCGCACTCTCAGTCTCCATAGGAACTTGTCACATCTCAGTCTACATGGGAACTTGTCACAATCTCAGACTCCATGGGAACTTGTCACTCTCTCAGTATACATGAGAACTTGTCACACTCTCAGTCTCCATGGGAACCTGTCACACTCTCAGTCTCCATGGGAACTTATCACACTCTCAGTCTCCATGGGAACTTGTCACACACTGTCTACATGGAAACTTGTCACACTCTCAGTCTCCATGGGAACTTCTGACACTCTCAGTCTCCATGGGAACTTGTCGCATTCTCAGTCTCCATGCGAACTTGTCGCACTCTCAGTCTCCATGGAAACTTGTCGCACTCTCAGTCTCAGTGGGAACTGGTCACACGCTCAGTCTCCGTGCGAACTTGTCACGCTCTCAGTCTCTCTGGGAACTTGTCACACTCTCAGTCTCCATGGGAACCTGTCACACTCTCAGCCTCCATGGGAGCATGTGACACTCTCAAACTCCATGGGAACTTGTCGCACTCTCAGTCTCCATGGCAACTTGTCGCACTCTCAGTCTCAGTGGGAACTGGTCACACGCTCAGTCTCCGTGGAAACTTGTCACGCTCTCAGTCTCCCTGGGAACTTGTCACACTCTCAGTCTCCATGGGAACCTGTCACACTCTCAGCCTCCATGGGAGCTTGTGACACTCTCAAACTCCATGGGAACTTGTCGCACTCTCAGTCTCCATGGGAACTTGTCACACTCTCAGTCTCCATGGGAACTTCTGACGCTCTCAGTCTCCATAGGAACTTCTCACATCTCAGTCTCCATGGGAACTTGTCACACTCTCAATCTACATGGGAACTTGTCACACTGTCAGTCTCCATGGGAACTTCTCACACTCTCAGTCTACATGGGAACTTGTCACACTCTCAGACTCCATTTGAACATCTCACACTCTCAGGCTCCGTGGGAACTTGTCACACTCTGAGTCTCCATGGGAACGTGTCACTCTCTCAGTGTACATGGGAACTTGTCGCACTCTCAGTCTCCATGGGAACTTCTGACACTCTCAGTCTCCATGGGAACTTTTCGCACTCTCAGTCTCCATAGGAACTTGTCACATCTCAGTCTACATGGGAACTTGTCACAATCTCAGTCTCCATGGGAACTTGTCACTCTCTCAGTCTACATGAGAACTTGTCACTCTCTCAGTCTCCATGGGAACCTGTCACACTCTCAGTCTCCATGGGAACTTATCACACTCTCAGTCTCCATGGGAACTTGTCACACTCTCAGTCTACATGGAAACTTGTCACACTCTCAGTCTCCATGGGAACTTGTCACACTCTCAGTCTACATGAGAACTTGTCACACTCTCAGTCTCCATGGGAACTTGTCACAGTCTCAGTCTACATGGGAGCTTGTCGCACTCTCAGTCTCCATGGGAACTTGTCACACTCTCAGTCTCCATGGGAACTTGTCACACTCTCAGTTTACATGGGAACTTGTCACACTGTCAGTCTCCATGGGAACCTTTCACTCTCTCAGTCTACATGGGAACTTGTCGCACTCTCAGTCTCCATGGGAACTTCTGACACTCTCAGTCTCCATGGGAACTTGTCACAATCTCACTCTCCATGGGAACTTGTCACACTCTCAGTCCACATGGCAACTTAACGCACTCTCAGTCTCCATGCGCACTTGTCGCACTCTCAGTCTCCATGGGAACTTGTCGCACTCTCAGTCTCAGTAGGAACCGGTCACACGCTCAGTCTCCGTGGGAACTTGTCACGCTCTCAGTCTCCCTGGGAACTTGTCACACTCTCAGTCTCCATGGGAACCTGTCACACTCTCAGCCTCCATGGGAGCATGTGACACTCTCAAACTCCATGGGAACTTGTCGCACTCTCAGTCTCCATGGGAACTTGTCGCACTCTCAGTCTCAGTGGGAACTGGTCACACGCTCAGTCTCCGTGGAAACTTGTCACGCTCTCAGTCTCCCTGGGAACTTGTCACACTCTCAGTCTCCATGGGAACCTGTCACACTCTCAGCCTCCATGGGAGCTTGTGACTCTCTCAAACTCCATGGGAACTTGTCGCACTCTCAGTCTCCATGGGAACTTGTCACACTCTCAGTCTCCATGGGAACCTGTCACACTCTCAGCCTCCATGGGAGCATGTGACACTCTCAAACTCCATGGGAACTTGTCGCACTCTCAGTCTCCATGGCAACTTGTCGCACTCTCAGTCTCAGTGGGAACTGGTCACACGCTCAGTCTCCGTGGAAACTTGTCACGCTCTCAGTCTCCCTGGGAACTTGTCACACTCTCAGTCTCCATGGGAACCTGTCACACTCTCAGCCTCCATGGGAGCTTGTGACACTCTCAAACTCCATGGGAACTTGTCGCACTCTCAGTCTCCATGGGAACTTGTCACACTCTCAGTCTCCATGGGAACTTCTGACGCTCTCAGTCTCCATAGGAACTTCTCACATCTCAGTCTCCATGGGAACTTGTCACACTCTCAATCTACATGGGAACTTGTCACACTGTCAGTCTCCATGGGAACTTGTCGCACTCTCAGTCTCAGTGGGAACTGGTCACACGCTCAGTCTCCGTGGAAACTTGTCACGCTCTCAGTCTCCCTGGGAACTTGTCACACTCTCAGTCTCCATGGGAACCTGTCACACTCTCAGCCTCCATGGGAGCTTGTGACTCTCTCAAACTCCATGGGAACTTGTCGCACTCTCAGTCTCCATGGGAACTTGTCACACTCTCAGTCTCCATGGGAAGCTGTCACACTCTCAGTCTTCATGGGAACTTGTCACACTCTCAGTTTACATGGCAAATTGTCACACTCTCAGTCTCCATGGGAACGTGTCACTATCTCAGTCTACATGGGAACTTGTCGCACTCTCAGTCTCCATGGGAACTTGTCGCACTGTCAGTCTCCATGGGAACTTCTGACACTCTCAGTCTCCATGGGAACTTGTCACACTCTCAGTCTCCATGGGAACTTCTGACGCTCTCAGTCTCCATGGGAACTTGTCGCACTCTCAGTCTCCATGGGAACTTGACACCCTCTCAGTGTACATGGGAACCTGTCACACTCTCAGTCTCCACGGGAACTTGTCACACTCTGTCTCCATGGGAACCTGTCACACTCTCAGTTTCCATGGGAACTTATCACACTCTCAGTCTCCATGGGAACTTGTCACACTCTCAGTCTACATGGAAACTTGTCACACTCTCAGTCTCTATGGGAACTTGTCACACTCTCAGTCTACATGAGAACTTGTCACACTCTCAGTCTCCATGGGAACTTGTCACAGTCTCAGTCTACACGGGAGCTTGTCGCACTCTCAGTCTCCATAGGAACTTGTCACACTCTCAGTCTCCATGGGAACTTGTCACACTTTAAGTCTCCATGGGAACTTGTCACACTCTCAGTCTCCATGGGAAGCTGTCACACTCTCAGTCTTCATGGGAACTTGTCACACTCTCAGTTTGCATGGGAACTTGTCACACTCTCAGTCTCCATGGGAACGTGTCACTATCTCAGTCTACATGGGAACTTCTGACACTCTCAGTCTCCATGGGAACTTTTCGCACTCTCAGACTCCATAGGAACTTGTCACATCTCAGTCTCCATGGGAACTTGTCACACTCTCAGTCTCCATGGGAACCTGTCACACTCTCAGTCTCCATGGGGGCTTGTAACACTCTCAGTCTCCATGGGAACCTGTCACACTCTCAGTCTCCATGGGAACTTGACACACTCTCACTGTACATGGGAACCTGTCACACTCTCAGTCTCCACGGGAACTTGTCACACTCTGTCTCCATGGGAACCTGTCACACTCTCAGTCTCCATGGGAACTTGTCACACTCTCAGTCTACATGGAAACTTGTGACACTCTCAGTCTCTATGGGAACTTGTCACACTCTCAGTCTACATGAGAACTTGTCACACTCTCAGTCTCCATGGGAACTTGTCACAGTCTCAGTCTACATGGGAGCTTGTCGCACTCTCAGTCTCCATGGGAACTTGTCACACTCTCAGTCTCCATGGGAACTTGTCATACTCTCAGTCTCCATGGGAACTTGTCACACTCTCAGTCTCCATGGGAACGTGTCACTCTCTCAGACTACATGGGAACTTGTCGCACTCTCAGTCTCCATGGGAACTTGTCGCACTCTCAGTCTCAATGGGAACTTGTCGCACTCTCAGTCTCCATGGGAACTTCTGACACTCTCAGTCTCCATGGGAACTTGTCGCACTCTCAGTCTCCATAGGAACTTCTCACATCTCAGTCTCCATGGGAACTTGTCACACTCTCAATCTACATGGGAACTTGTCACACTGTCAGTCTCCATGGGAACTTCTCACACTCTCAGTCTACATGGGAACTTGTCACACTCTCAGACTCCATGGGAACTTGTCACACTCTCAGGCTCCATGGGAACTTGTCACACTCTCAGCCTCCATGGGAACTTGTCACACTCTCAGTCTGCATGAGAACTTTTTTCACACTCTCACTCTACATGAGAGCTTGTCACACTCTCAGTCTCCATGGGAACCTGTCACACTCTCAGCCTCCATGGGAGCATGTGACACTCTCAAACTCCATGGGAACTTGTCGCACTCTCAGTCTCCATGGGAACTTGTCGCACTCTCAGTCTCAGTGGGAACTGGTCACACGCTCAGTCTCCGTGGGAACTTGTCACACTCTCAGTTTACATGGGAACTTCTCACACTCTCAGTCTCCATGGGAACGTGTCACTATCTCAGTCTACATGGGAACTTGTCGCACTCTCAGTCTCCATGGGAACTTGTCACACTCTCAGTCTCCATGGGAACTTGTCACACTCTCAGTCTACATGGAAACTTCTGACGCTCTCAGTCTCCATGGGAACTTGTCACACTCTCAGTCTCCATGGGAACTTGACACCCTCTCAGTGTACATGGGAACCTGTCACACTCTCAGTCTCCACGGGAACTTGTCACACTCTGTCTCCATGGGAACCTGTCACACTCTCAGTTTCCATTGGAACTTATCACACTCTCAGTCTCCATGGGAACTTGTCACACTCTCAGTCTACATGGAAACTTGTCACACTCTCAGTCTCTATGGGAACTTGTCACACTCTCAGTCTACATGAGAACTTGTCACACTCTCATTCTCCATGGGAACTTGTCACAGTCTCAGTCTACACGGGAGCTTGTCGCACTCTCAGTCTCCATAGGAACTTGTCACACTCTCAGTCTCCATGGGAACTTGTCACACTTTAAGTCTCCATGGGAACTTGTCACACTCTCAGTCTCCATGGGAAGCTGTCACACTCTCAGTCTTCATGGGAACTTGTCACACTCTCAGTTTGCATGGGAACTTGTCACACTCTCAGTCTCCATGGGAACGTGTCACTATCTCAGTCTACATGGGAACTTCTGACACTCTCAGTCTCCATGGGAACTTTTCGCACTCTCAGTCTCCATAGGAACTTGTCACATCTCAGTCTCCATGGGAACTTGTCACACTCTCAGTCTCCATGGGAACCTGTCACACTCTCAGTCTCCATGGGGGCTTGTAACACTCTCAGTCTCCATGGGAACCTGTCACACTCTCAGTCTCCATGGGAACTTGACACACTCTCACTGTACATGGGAACCTGTCACACTCTCAGGCCCCACGGGAACTTGTCACACTCTGTCTCCATGGGAACCTGTCACACTCTCAGTCTCCATGGGAACTTGTCACACTCTCAGTCTACATGGAAACTTGTGACACTCTCAGTCTCTATGGGAACTTGTCACACTCTCAGTCTACATGAGAACTTGTCACACTCTCAGTCTCCATGGGAACTTGTCACAGTCTCAGTCTACATGGGAGCTTGTCGCACTCTCAGTCTCCATGGGAACTTGTCACACTCTCAGTCTCCATGGGAACTTGTCATACTCTCAGTCTCCATGGGAACTTGTCACACTCTCAGTCTCCATGGGAACGTGTCACTCTCTCAGACTACATGGGAACTTGTCGCACTCTCAGTCTCCATGGGAACTTGTCGCACTCTCAGTCTCAATGGGAACTTGTCGCACTCTCAGTCTCCATGGGAACTTCTGACACTCTCAGTCTCCATGGGAACTTGTCGCACTCTCAGTCTCCATAGGAACTTCTCACATCTCAGTCTCCATGGGAACTTGTCACACTCTCAATCTACATGGGAACTTGTCACACTGTCAGTCTCCATGGGAACTTCTCACACTCTCAGTCTACATGGGAACTTGTCACACTCTCAGACTCCATGGGAACTTGTCACACTCTCAGGCTCCATGGGAACTTGTCACACTCTCAGCCTCCATGGGAACTTGTCACACTCTCAGTCTGCATGAGAACTTTTTTCACACTCTCACTCTACATGAGAGCTTGTCACACTCTCAGTCTCCATGGGAACCTGTCACACTCTCAGCCTCCATGGGAGCATGTGACACTCTCAAACTCCATGGGAACTTGTCGCACTCTCAGTCTCCATGGGAACTTGTCGCACTCTCAGTCTCAGTGGGAACTGGTCACACGCTCAGTCTCCGTGGGAACTTGTCACACTCTCAGTTTACATGGGAACTTGTCACACTCTCAGTCTCCATGGGAACGTGTCACTATCTCAGTCTACATGGGAACTTGTCGCACTCTCAGTCTCCATGGGAACTTGTCACACTCTCAGTCTCCATGGGAACTTGTCATACTCTCAGTCTCCATGGGAACTTGTCACACTCTCAGTCTCCATGGGAACGTGTCACTCTCTCAGTTGACATGGGAACTTGTCGCACTCTCAGTCTCCATGGGAACTTGTCGCACTCTCAGTCTCAATGGGAACTTGTCGCACTCTCAGTCTCCATGGGAACTTCTGACACTCTCAGTCTCCATTGGAACTTGTCGCACTCTCAGTCTCCATAGGAACTTCTCACATCTCAGTCTCCATGGGAACTTGTCACACTCTCAATCTACATGGGAACTTGTCACACTCTCAGTCTCCATGGGAACTTCTCACACTCTCAGTCTACATGGGAACTTGTCACACTCTCAGACTCCATGGGAACTTGTCACACTCTCAGGCTCCATGGGAACTTGTCACACTCTCAGCCTCCATGGGAACTTGTCACACTCTCAGTCTGCATCAGAACTTTTTTCACACTCTCAGTCTACATGAGAGCTTGTCACACTCTCAGTCTCCATGGGAACTTGTCACACTCTCAGTCTCCATGGGAACTTGTTACACTGTCAGTCTACATGAGAACTTGTCACACTCTCAGTCTACATGGGAACTTGTCACAATCTCACTCTCCATGGGAACTTGTCACAGTCTCAGTCTACATGAGAACTTGTCACACTCTCAGTCTACATGGGAACGTGTCACACTCTCAGTCTACATGGCAACTTAACGCACTCTCAGTCTCCATGGGAACTTGTCGCACTCTCAGTCTCCATGCGAACTTGTCGCACTCTCAGTCTCCATGGGAACTTGTCGCACTCGCAGTCTCAGTGGGAACTGGTCACACGCTCAGTCTCCGTGGGAACTTGTCACGCTCTCAGTCTCCCTGGGAACTTGTCACACTCTCAGTCTCCATGGGAACCTGTCACACTCTCAGCCTCCATGGGAGCTTGTGACACTCTCAAACTCCATGGGAACTTGTCGCACTCTCAGTCTCCATGGGAACTTGTCACACTCTCAGTCTCCATGGGAACTTCTGACGCTCTCAGTCTCCATGGGAACTTGTCACACTCTCAGTCTCCATGGGAACTTGACACACTCTCAGTGTACATGGGAACCTGTCACACTCTCAGTCTCCACGGAACTTGTCACACTCTGTCTCCATGGGAACCTGTCACACTCTCAGTCTCCATGGGAACCTGTCACACTCTCTGCCTCCATGGGAGCATGTGACACTCTCAAACTCCATGGGAACTTGTCGCACTCTCAGTCTCCATGGGAACTTGTCGCACTCTCAGTCTCCGTGGGAACTTGTCACGCTCTCAGTCTCCCTGGGAACTTGTCACACTCTCAGTCTCCATGGGAACTTGTCGCACTCTCAGTCTCAGTGGGAACTGGTCACACGCTCAGTCTCCGTGGGAACTTGTCACGCTCTCAGTCTCCCTGGGAACTTGTCACACTCTCAGTCTCCATGGGAACCTGTCACACTCTCAGCCTCCATGGGAGCTTGTGACACTCTCAAACTCCATGGGAACTTGTCACACTCTCAGTCTCCATGGGAACTTCTGACGCTCTCAGTCTCCATGGGAACTTGTCACACTCTCAGTCTCCATGGGAACTTGACACACTCTCAGTGTACATGGGAACCTGTCACACTCTCAGTCTCCACGGGAACTTGTCACACTCTGTCTCCATGGGAACCTGTCACACTCTCAGTCTCCATGGGAACTTGTCACACTCTCAGTCTACATGGAAACTTGTCACACTCTCAGTCTCTATGGGAACTTGCCACACTCTCAGTCTACATGAGAACTTGTCACGCTCTCAGTCTCCCTGGGAACTTGTCACACTCTCAGTCTCTATGGGAACTTGTCACACTCTCAGTCTACATGAGAACTTGTCACACTCTCAGTCTCCATGGGAACTTGTCACAGTCTCAGTCTACATGGGAGCTTGTCGCACTCTCAGTCTCCATGGGAACTTGTCACACTCTCAGTCTCCATGGGAACTTGTCATACTCTCAGTCTCCATGGGAACTTGTCACACTCTCAGTCTCCATGGGAACGTGTCACTCTCTCAGTTGACATGGGAACTTGTCGCACTCTCAGTCTCCATGGGAACTTGTCGCACTCTCAGTCTCAATGGGAACTTGTCGCACTCTCAGTCTCCATGGGAACTTCTGACACTCTCAGTCTCCATGGGAACTTGTCGCACTCTCAGTCTCCATAGGAACTTCTCACATCTCAGTCTCCATGGGAACTTGTCACACTCTCAATCTACATGGGAACTTGTCACACTGTCAGTCTCCATGGGAACTTCTCACACTCTCAGTCTACATGGGAACCTGTCACACTCTCAGACTCCATGGGAACTTGTCACACTCTCAGGCTCCATGGGAACTTGTCACACTCTCAGCCTCCATGGGAACTTGTCACACTCTCAGTCTGCATCAGAACTTTTTTCACACTCTCAGTCTACATGAGAGCTTGTCACACTCTCAGTCTCCATGGGAACTTGTCACACTCTCAGTCTCCATGGGAACTTGTTACACTGTCAGTCTACATGAGAACTTGCCACACTCTCAGTCTACATGGGAACTTGTCACAATCTCACTCTCCATGGGAACTTGTCACACTCTCAGTCTACATGAGAACTTGTCACACTCTCAGTCTCCATGGGAACGTGTCACACTCTCAGTCTACATGGCAACTTAACGCACTCTCAGTCTCCATGGGAACTTGTCGCACTCTCAGTCTCCATGCGAACTTGTCGCACTCTCAGTCTCCATGGGAACTTGTCGCACTCGCAGTCTCAGTGGTAACTGGTCACACGCTCAGTCTCCGTGGGAACTTGTCACGCTCTCAGTCTCCCTGGGAACTTGTCACTCTCTCAGTCTCCATGGGAACCTGTCACACTCTCAGCCTCCATGGGAGCTTGTGACACTCTCAAACTCCATGGGAACTTGTCGCACTCTCAGTCTCCATGGGAACTTGTCACACTCTCAGTCTCCATCGGAACTTCTGACGCTCTCAGTCTCCATTGGAACTTGTCACACTCTCAGTCTCCATGGGAACTTGACACACTCTCAGTGTACATGGGAACCTGTCACACTCTCAGTCTCCACGGGAACTTGTCACACTCTGTCTCCATGGGAACCTGTCACACTCTCAGTCTCCATGGGAACTTGTCACACTCTCAGTCTACATGGAAACTTGTCACACTCTCAGTCTCTATGGGAACTTGTCACACTCTCAGTCTACATGAGAACTTGTCACACTCTCAGTCTCCATGGGAACTTGTCACAGTCTCAGTCTACACGGGAGCTTGTCGCACTCTCAGTCTCCCTGGGAACTTGTCACACTCTCAGTCTCCATGGGAACTTGTCACACTTTAAGTCTCCATGGGAACTTATCACACTCTCAGTCTCCAATGGAAGTTGTCACACTCTCAGTCTTCATGGGAACTTGTCACACTCTCAGTTTACATGGGAACTTGTCACACTCTCAGTCTCCATGGGAACGTGTCACTATCTCAGTCTACATGGGAACTTGTCGCACTCTCAGTCTCCATGGGAACTTGTCGCACTGTCAGTCTCCATGGGAACTTCTGACACTCTCAGTCTCCATGGGAACTTTTCGCACTCTCAGTCTCCATAGGAACTTGTCACATCTCAGTCTCCATGGGAACTTGTCACACTCTCAGTCTCCGTGGGAACCTGTCACACTCTCAGTCTCCATGGGGGCTTGTAACACTCTCAGTCTCCATGGGAACTTGTCGCACTCTCAGTCTCCATAGGAACTTCTCACATCTCAGTCTCCATGGGAACTTGTCACACTCTCAATCTACATGGGAACTTGTCACACTGTCAGTCTCCATGGGAACTTCTCACACTCTCAGTCTACATGGGAACTTGTCACACTCTCAGACTCCATGGGAACTTGTCACACTCTCAGGCTCCCTGGGAACTTGTCACACTCTCAGCCTCCATGGGAACTTGTCACACTCTCAGTCTGCATGAGAACTTTTTTCACACTCTCACTCTACATGAGAGCTTGTCACACTCTCAGTCTCCATGGGAACTTGTCACACTCTCAGTCTCCATGGGAACTTGTTACACTGTCAGTCTACATGAGAACTTGTCACACTCTCAGTCTACATGAGAACTTGTCACAATCTCACTCTCCATGGGAACTTGTCACACTCTCAGTCTACATGAGAACTTGTCACACTCTCAGTCTCCATGGGAACGTGTCACACTCTCAGTCTACATGGCAACTTAACGCACTCTCAGTCTCCATGGGAACTTGTCGCACTCTCAGTCTCCATGCGAACTTGTCGCACTCTCAGTCTCCATGGGAACTTGTCACACTCTCAGTCTCAGTGGGAACTGGTCACACGCTCAGTCTCCATGGGAACTTGTCACGCTCTCAGTCTCTCTGGGAACTTGTCACACTCTCAGTCTCCATGGGAACCTGTCACACTCTCAGCCTCCATGGGAGCATGTGACACTCTCAAACTCCATGGGAACTTGTCGCACTCTCAGTCTCCATGGGAACTTGTCGCACTCTCAGTCTCAGTGGGAACTGGTAACACGCTCAGTCTCCGTGGGAACTTGTCACGCTCTCAGTCTCCCTGGGAACTTGTCACACTCTCAGTCTCCATGGGAACCTGTCACACTCTCAGCCTCCATGGGAGCTTGTGACACTCTCAAACTCCATGGGAACTTGTCGCACTCTCAGTCTCCATGGGAACTTGTCACACTCTCAGTCTCCATGGGAAGTTGTCACACTCTCAGTCTTCATGGGAACTTGTCACACTCTCAGTTTACATGGGAACTTGTCACACTCTCAGTCTCCATGGGAACGTGTCACTATCTCAGTCTACATGGGAACTTGTCGCACTCTCAGTCTCCATGGGAACTTGTCGCACTGTCAGTCTCCATGGGAACTTCTGACACTCTCAGTCTCCATGGGAACTTTTCGCACTCTCAGTCTCCATAGGAACTTGTCACATCTCAGTCTCCATGGGAACCTGTCACACTCTCAGTCTCCATGGGAACCTGTCACACTCTCAGTCTCCATGGGAGATTGTAACACTCTCAGACTCCATTGGAACTTGTCACACTCTCTGTCTCCATGGGAACTTGACACACTCTCAGTGTACATGGGAACCTGTCACACTCTCAGTCTCCACGGGAACTTGTCACACTCTCAGTCTACATGGAAACTTTTCACACTCTCAGTCTCTATGGGAACTTGTCACACTCTCAGTCTACATGAGAACTTGTCACACTCTCAGTCTCCATGGGAACTTGTCACAGTCTCAGTCTACATGGGAGCTTGTCGCACTATCAGTCTCCATGGGAACTTGTCACACTCTCAGTCTCCATGGGAACTTGTCATACTCTCAGTCTCCATGGGAACTTGTCACACTCTCAGTCTCCATGGGAACGTGTCACTCTCTCAGTTTACATGGGAACTTGTCGCACTCTCAGTCTCCATGGGAACTTGTCGCACTCTCAGTCTCAATGGGAACTTGTCGCACTCTCAGTCTCCATGGGAATTTCTGACACTCTCAGTCTCCATGGGAACTTGTCGCACTCTCAGTCTCCATAGGAACTTCTCACGTCTCAGTCTCCATGTGAACTTGTCACACTCTCAATCTACATGGGAACTTGTCACACTGTCAGTCTCCATGGGAACTTCTCACACTCTCAGTCTACATGGGAACTTGTCACACTCTCAGACTCCATGGGAACTTGTCACACTCTCAGGCTCCATGGGAACTTGTCACACTCTCAGCCTCCATGGGAACTTGTCACACTCTCAGTCTACATGGGAACTTGTCACAATCTCACTCTCCATGGGAACTTGTCACACTCTCAGTCTACATGAGAACTTGTCACACTCTCAGTCTCCATGGGAACGTGTCACACTCTCAGTCTACATGGCAACTTAACGCACTCTGAGTCTCCATGGGAACTTGTCGCACTCTCAGTCTCCATGCGAACTTGTCGCACTCTCAGACTCCATGGGAACTTGTCGCACTCGCACTCTCAGTGGGAACTGGTCACACGCTCAGTCTCCGTGGGAACTTGTCACGCTCTCAGTCTCTCGGGGAACTTGTCACACTCTCAGTCTCCATGGGAACCTGTCACACTCTCTGCCTCCATGGGAGCATGTGACACTCTCAAACTCCATGGGAACTTGTCGCACTCTCAGTCTCCATGGGAACTTGTCGCACTGTCAGTCTCCATGGGAACTTCTGACACTCTCAGTCTCCATGGGAACTTTTCGCACTCTCAGTCTCCATAGGAACTTGTCACATCTCAGTCTCCATGGGAACCTGTCACACTCTCAGTCTCCATGGGAACCTGTCACACTCTCAGTCTCCATGGGAAATTGTAACACTCTCAGTCTCCATTGGAACTTGTCACACTCTCTGTCTCCATGGGAACTTGACACACTCTCAGTGTACATGGGAACCTGTCACACTCTCAGTCTCCACGGGAACTTGTCACACTCTGTCTCCATGCGAACCTGTCACACTCTCAGTCTCCATGGGAACTTGTCACACTCTCAGTCTACATGGAAACTTGTCACACTCTCAGTCTCTATGGGAACTTGTCACACTCTCAGTCTACATGAGAACTTGTCACACTCTCAGTCTCCATGGGAACTTGTCACAGTCTCAGTCTACATGGGAGCTTGTCGCACTCTCAGTCTCCATGGGAACTTGTCACACTCTCAGTCTCCATGGGAACTTGTCATACTCTCAGTCTCCATGGGAACTTGTCACACTCTCAGTCTCCATGGGAACGTGTCACTCTCTCAGTTTACATGGGAACTTGTCGCACTCTCAGTCTCCATGGGAACTTGTCGCACTCTCAGTCTCAATGGGAACTTGTCGCACTCTCAGTCTCCATGGGAACTTCTGACACTCTCAGTCTCCATGGGAACTTGTCGCACTCTCAGTCTCCATAGGAACTTCTCACATCTCAGTCTCCATGGGAACTTCTCACACTCTCAGTCTACATGGGAACTTGTCACACTCTCAGACTCCATGGGAACTTGTCACACTCTCAGGCTCCATGGGAACTTGTCACACTCTCAGCCTCCATGGGAACTTGTCACACTCTCAGTCTGCATCAGAACTTTTTTCACACTCTCAGTCTACATGAGAGCTTGTCACACTCTCAGTCTCCATGGGAACTTGTCACACTCTCAGTCTCCATGGGAACTTGTTACACTGTCAGTCTACATGAGAACTTGTCACACTCTCAGTCTACATGGGAACTTGTCACAATCTCACTCTCCATGGGAACTTGTCACACTCTCAGTCTACATGAGAACTTGTCACACTCTCAGTCTCCATGGGAACGTGTCACACTCTCAGTCTACATGGCAACTTAACGCACTCTGAGTCTCCATGGGAACTTGTCGCACTCTCAGTCTCCATGCGAACTTGTCGCACTCTCAGCCTCCATGGGAACTTGTCGCACTCGCAGTCTCAGTGGGAACTGGTCACACGCTCAGTCTCCGTGGGAACATGTCACGCTCTCAGTCTCTCTGGGAACTTGTCACACTCTCAGTCTCCATGGGAACCTGTCACACTCTCTGCCTCCATGGGAGCATGTGACACTCTCAAACTCCATGGGAACTTGTCACACTCTCAGTCTCCATGGGAACCTGTCACACTCTCAGTCTCCATGGGAGATTGTAACACTCTCAGTCTCCATTGGAACTTGTCACACTCTCTGTCTCCATGGGAACTTGACACACTCTCAGTGTACATGGGAACCTGTCACACTCTCAGTCTCCACGGGAACTTGTCACACTCTCAGTCTACATGGAAACTTGTCACACTCTCAGTCTCTATGGGAACTTGTCACACTCTCAGTCTACATGAGAACTTGTCACACTCTCAGTCTCCATGGGAACTTGTCACAGTCTCAGTCTACATGGGAGCTTGTCGCACTCTCAGTCTCCATGGAAACTTGTCACACTCTCAGTCTCCATGGGAACTTGTCATACTCTCAGTCTCCATGGGAACTTGTCACACTCTCAGTCTCCATGGGAACGTGTCACTCTCTCAGTTTACATGGGAACTTGTCGCACTCTCAGTCTCCAAGGGAACTTGTCGCACTCTCAGTCTCAATGGGAACTTGTCGCACTCTCACTCTCCATGGGAACTTCTGACACTCTCAGTCTCCATGGGAACTTGTCGCACTCTCAGTCTCCATAGGAACTGCTCACATCACAGTCTCCATGGGAACTTGTCACACTGTCAGTCTCCATGGGAACTTCTCACACTCTCAGTCTACATGGGAACTTGTCACACTCTCAGACTCCATGGGAACTTGTCACACTCTCAGGCTCCATGGGAACTTGTCACACTCTCAGCCTCCATGGGAACTTGTCACACTCTCAGTCTGCATCAGAACTTTTTTCACACTCTCAGTCTACATGAGAGCTTGTCACACTCTCAGTCTCCATGGGAACTTGTCACACTCTCAGTCTCCATGGGAACTTGTTACACTGTCAGTCTACATGAGAACTTGTCACACTCTCAGTCTACATGGGAACTTGTCACAATCTCACTCTCCATGGGAACTTGTCACACTCTCAGTCTACATGAGAACTTGTCACACTCTCAGTCTCCATGGGAACGTGTCACACTCTCAGTCTACATGGCAACTTAACGCACTCTGAGTCTCCATGGGAACTTGTCGCACTCTCAGTCTCCATGCGAACTTGTCGCACTCTCAGACTCCATGGGAACTTGTCGCACTCGCACTCTCAGTGGGAACTGGTCACACGCTCAGTCTCCGTGGGAACTTGTCACGCTCTCAGTCTCTCTGGGAACTTGTCACACTCTCAGTCTCCATGGGAACCTGTCACACTCTCTGCCTCCATGGGAGCATGTGACACTCTCAAACTCCATGGGAACTTGTCGCACTCTCAGTCTCCATGGGAACTTGTCGCACTGTCAGTCTCCATGGGAACTTCTGACACTCTCAGTCTCCATGGGAACTTTTCGCACTCTCAGTCTCCATAGGAACTTGTCACATCTCAGTCTCCATGGGAACCTGTCACACTCTCAGTCTCCATGGGAACCTGTCACACTCTCAGTCTCCATGGGAGATTGTAACACTCTCAGTCTCCATTGGAACTTGTCACACTCTCTGTCTCCATGGGAACTTGACACACTCTCAGTGTACATGGGAACCTGTCACACTCTCAGTCTCCACGGGAACTTGTCACACTCTGTCTGCATGCGAACCTGTCACACTCTCAGTCTCCATGGGAACTTGTCACACTCTCAGTCTACATGAGAACTTGTCACACTCTCAGTCTCTATGGGAACTTGTCACACTCTCAGTCTACATGAGAACTTGTCACACTCTCAGTCTCCATGGGAACTTGTCACAGTCTCAGTCTACATGGGAGCTTGTCGCACTCTCAGTCTCCATGGGAACTTGTCACACTCTCAGTCTCCATGGGAACTTGTCATACTCTCAGTCTCCATGGGAACTTGTCACACTCTCAGTCTCCATGGGAACGTGTCACTCTCTCAGTTTACATGGGAACTTGTCGCACTCTCAGTCTCCATGGGAACTTGTCGCACTCTCAGTCTCAATGGGAACTTGTCGCACTCTCAGTCTCCATGGGAACTTGTCGCACTCTCAGTCTCAATGGGAACTTGTCGCACTCTCAGTCTCCATGGGAACTTCTGACACTCTCAGTCTCCATGGGAACTTGTCGCACTCTCAGTCTCCATAGGAACTTCTAACATCTCAGTCTCCATGGGAACTTGTCACACTCTCAATCTACATGGGAACTTGTCACACTGTCAGTCTCCATGGGAACTTCTCACACTCTCAGTCTACATGGGAACTTGTCACACTCTCAGACTCTATGGGAACTTGTCACACTCTCAGGCTCCATGGGAACTTGTCACACTCTCAGCCTCCATGGGAACTTGTCACACTCTCAGTCTGCATCAGAACTTTTTTCACACTCTCAGTCTACATGAGAGCTTGTCACACTCTCAGTCTCCATGGGAACTTGTCACACTCTCAGTCTCCATGGGAACTTGTTACACTGTCAGTCGACATGAGAACTTGTCACACTCTCAGTCTACATGGGAACTTGTCACAATCTCACTCTCCATGGGAACTTGTCACACTCTCAGTCTACATGAGAACTTGTCACACTCTCAGTCTCCATGGGAACGTGTCACACTCTCAGTCTACATGGCAACTTAACGCACTCTGAGTCTCCATGGGAACTTGTCGCACTCTCAGTCTCCATGCGAACTTGTCGCACTCTCAGACTCCATGGGAACTTGTCGCACTCGCAGTCTCAGTGGGAACTGGTAACACGCTCAGTCTCCGTGGGAACCTGTCACACTCTCTGCCTCCATGGGAGCATGTGACACTCTCAAACTCCATGGGAACTTGTCGCACTCTCAGTCTCCATGGGAACTTGTCGCACTCTCAGTCTCAGTGGGAACTGGTCACACTCTCAGTCTCCATGGGAACCTGTCACACTCTCTGCCTCCATGGGAGCATGTGACACTCTCAAACTCCATGGGAACTTGTCGCACTCTCAGTCTCCATGGGAACTTGTCGCACTCTCAGTCTCAGTGGGAACTGGTCACACGCTCAGTCTCCGTGGGAACTTGTCACGCTCTCAGTCTCCCTGGGAACCTGTCACACTCTCAGTCTCCGTGGGAACCTGTCACACTCTCAGCCTCCATGGGAGCTTGTGACACTCTCAAACTCCATGGGAACTTGTCGCACTCTCAGTCTATATGGGAACTTGTCACACTCTCAGTCTCCATGGGAACTTCTGACGCTCTCAGTCTCCATGGGAACTTGTCACACTCTCAGTCTCCATGGGAACTTGACACACTCTCAGTGTACATGGGAACCTGTCACACTCTCAGCCTCCATGGGAGCTTGTGACACTCTCAAACTCCATGGGAACTTGTCGCACTCTCAGTCTGCACGGGAACTTGTCACACTCTGTCTCCATGGGAACCTGTCACACTCTCAGTCTCCATGGGAACTTGTCACACTCTCAGTCTACATGGAAACTTGTCACACTCTCAGTCTCTATGGGAACTTGTCACACTCTCAGTCTACATGAGAACTTGTCACACTCTCAGTCTCCATGGGAACTTGTCACAGTCTCAGTCTACACGGGAGCTTGTCGCACTCTCAGTCTCCCTGGGAACTTGTCACACTCTCAGTCTCCATGGGAACTTGTCACACTTTAAGTCTCCATGGGAACTTATCACATTCTCAGTCTCCATGGGAAGTTGTCACACTCTCAGTCTTCATGGGAACTTGTCACACTCTCAGTCTCCATGGGAACGTGTCACTATCTCAGTCTACATGGGAACTTCTCGCACTCTCAGTCTCCATGGGAACTTGTCGCACTGTCAGTCTCCATGGGAACTTCTGACACTCTCAGTCTCCATGGGAACTTTTCGCACTCTCAGTCTCCATAGGAACTTGTCACATCTCAGTCTCCATGGGAACTTGTCACACTCTCAGTCTCCATGGGAACCTGTCACACTCTCAGTCTCCATGGGGGCTTGTAACACTCTCAGTCTCCATTGGAACTTGTCACACTCTCAGTCTCCATGGGAACTTGACACACTCTCACTGTACATGGGAACCTGTCACACTCTCAGTCTCCACGGGAACTTGTCACACTCTGTCTCCATGGGAACCTGTCACACTCTCAGTCTCCATGGGAACTTGTCACACTCTCAGTCTACATGGAAACTTGTCATACTCTCAGTCTCCATGGGAACTTGTCACACTCTCAGTCTCCATGGGAACGTGTCACTCTCTCAGTTTACATGGGAACTTGTCGCACTCTCAGTCTCCATGGGAACTTGTCGCACTCTCAGTCTCAATGGGAACTTGTCGCACTCTCAGTCTCCATGGGAACTTCTGACACTCTCAGTCTCCATGGGAACTTGTCGCACTCTCAGTCTCCATAGGAACTTCTCACATCTCAGTCTCCATGTGAACTTGTCACACTCTCAATCTACATGGGAACTTGTCACACTGTCAGTCTCCATGGGAACTTCTCACACTCTCAGTCTACATGGGAACTTGTCACACTCTCAGACTCCATGGGAACTTGTCACACTCTCAGGCTCCATGGGAACTTGTCACACTCTCAGCCTCCATGGGAACTTGTCACACTCTCAGTCTGCATCAGAACTTTTTTCACACTCTCAGTCTACATGAGAGCTTGTCACACTCTCAGTCTCCATGGGAACTTGTCACACTCTCAGTCTCCATGGGAACTTGTTACACTGTCAGTCTACATGAGAACTTGTCACACTCTCAGTCTACATGGGAACTTGTCACAATCTCACTCTCCATGGGAACTTGTCACACTCTCAGTCTACATGAGAACTTGTCACACTCTCAGTCTCCATGGGAACGTGTCACACTCTCAGTCTACATGGCAACTTAACGCACTCTGAGTCTCCATGGGAACTTGTCGCACTCTCAGTCTCCATGCGAACTTGTCGCACTCTCAGACTCCATGGGAACATGTCGCACTCGCAGTCTCAGTGGGAACTGGTCACACGCTCAGTCTCCGTGGGAACTTGTCACGCTCTCAGTCTCTCGGGGAACTTGTCACACTCTCAGTCTCCATGGGAACCTGTCACACTCTCTGCCTCCATGGGAGCATGTGACACTCTCAAACTCCATGGGAACTTGTCGCACTCTCAGTCTCCATGGGAACTTGTCGCACTGTCAGTCTCCATGGGAACTTCTGACACTCTCAGTCTCCATGGGAACTTTTCGCACTCTCAGTCTCCATAGGAACTTGTCACATCTCAGTCTCCATGGGAACCTGTCACACTCTCAGTCTCCATGGGAACCTGTCACACTCTCAGTCTCCATGGGAGATTGTAACACTCTCAGTCTCCATTGGAACTTGTCACACTCTCTGTCTCCATGGGAACTTGACACACTCTCAGTGTACATGGGAACCTGTCACACTCTCAGTCTCCACGGGAACTTGTCACACTCTGTCTCCATGCGAACCTGTCACACTCTCAGCCTCCATGGGAACTTGTCACACTCTCAGTCTACATGGAAACTTGTCACACTCTCAGTCTCTATGGGAACTTGTCACACTCTCAGTCTACATGAGAACTTGTCACACTCTCAGTCTCCATGGGAACTTGTCACAGTCTCAGTCTACATGGGAGCTTGTCGCACTCTCAGTCTCCATGGGAACTTGTCACACTCTCAGTCTCCATGGGAACTTGTCATACTCTCAGTCTCCATGGGAACTTGTCACACTCTCAGTCTCCATGGGAACGTGTCACTCTCTCAGTTTACATGGGAACTTGTCGCACTCTCAGTCTCCATGGGAACTTGTCGCACTCTCAGTCTCAATGGGAACTTGTCGCACTCTCAGTCTCCATGGGAACTTCTGACACTCTCAGTCTCCATGGGAACTTGTCGCACTCTCAGTCTCCATAGGAACTTCTCACATCTCAGTCTCCATGGGAACTTGTCACACTCTCAATCTACATGGGAACTTGTCACACTGTCAGTCTCCATGGGAACTTCTCACACTCTCAGTCTACATGGGAACTTGTCACACTCTCAGACTCCATGGGAACTTGTCACACTCTCAGGCTCCATGGGAACTTGTCACACTCTCAGCCTCCATGGGAACTTGTCACACTCTCAGTCTGCATCAGAACTTTTTTCACACTCTCAGTCTACATGAGAGCTTGTCACACTCTCAGTCTCCATGGGAACTTGTCACACTCTCAGTCTCCATGGGAACTTGTTACACTGTCAGTCTACATGAGAACTTGTCACACTCTCAGTCTACATGGGAACTTGTCACAATCTCACTCTCCATGGGAACTTGTCACACTCTCAGTCTACATGAGAACTTGTCACACTCTCAGTCTCCATGGGAACGTGTCACACTCTCAGTCTACATGGCAACTTAACGCACTCTGAGTCTCCATGGGAACTTGTCGCACTCTCAGTCTCCATGCGAACTTGTCGCACTCTCAGCCTCCATGGGAACTTGTCGCACTCGCAGTCTCAGTGGGAACTGGTCACACGCTCAGTCTCCGTGGGAACATGTCACGCTCTCAGTCTCTCTGGGAACTTGTCACACTCTCAGTCTCCATGGGAACCTGTCACACTCTCTGCCTCCATGGGAGCATGTGACACTCTCAAACTCCATGGGAACTTGTCACACTCTCAGTCTCCATGGGAACCTGTCACACTCTCAGTCTCCATGGGAGATTGTAACACTCTCAGTCTCCATTGGAACTTGTCACACTCTCTGTCTCCATGGGAACTTGACACACTCTCAGTGTACATGGGAACCTGTCACACTCTCAGTCTCCACGGGAACTTGTCACAGTCTCAGTCTACATGGGAGCTTGTCGCACTCTCAGTCTCCATGGGAACTTGTCACACTCTCAGTCTCCATGGGAACTTGTCATACTCTCAGTCTCCATGGGAACTTGTCACACTCTCAGTCTCCAAGGGAACGTGTCACTCTCTCAGTTTACATGGGAACTTGTCGCACTCTCAGTCTCCATGGGAACTTGTCGCACTCTCAGTCTCAATGGGAACTTGTCGCACTCTCACTCTCCATGGGAACTTCTGACACTCTCAGTCTCCATGGGAACTTGTCGCACTCTCAGTCTCCATAGGAACTGCTCACATCACAGTCTCCATGGGAACTTGTCACACTCTCAATCTACATGGGAACTTGTCACACTGTCAGTCTCCATGGGAACTTCTCACACTCTCAGTCTACATGGGAACTTGTCACACTCTCAGACTCCATGGGAACTTGTCACACTCTCAGGCTCCATGGGAACTTGTCACACTCTCAGCCTCCATGGGAACTTGTCACACTCTCAGTCTGCATCAGAACTTTTTTCACACTCTCAGTCTACATGAGAGCTTGTCACACTCTCATTCTCCATGGGAACTTGTCACACTCTCAGTCTCCATGGGAACTTGTTACACTGTCAGTCTACATGAGAACTTGTCACACTCTCAGTCTACATGGGAACTTGTCACAATCTCACTCTCCATGGGAACTTGTCACACTCTCAGTCTACATGAGAACTTGTCACACTCTCAGTCTCCATGGGAACGTGTCACACTCTCAGTCTACATGGCAACTTAACGCACTCTGAGTCTCCATGGGAACTTGTCGCACTCTCAGTCTCCATGCGAACTTGTCGCACTCTCAGACTCCATGGGAACTTGTCGCACTCGCACTCTCAGTGGGAACTGGTCACACGCTCAGTCTCCGTGGGAACTTGTCACGCTCTCAGTCTCTCTGGGAACTTGTCACACTCTCAGTCTCCATGGGAACCTGTCACACTCTCTGCCTCCATGGGAGCATGTGACACTCTCAAACTCCATGGGAACTTGTCGCACTCTCAGTCTCCATGGGAACTTGTCGCACTGTCAGTCTCCATGGGAACTTCTGACACTCTCAGTCTCCATGGGAACTTTTCGCACTCTCAGTCTCCATAGGAACTTGTCACATCTCAGTCTCCATGGGAACCTGTCACACTCTCAGTCTCCATGGGAACCTGTCACACTCTCAGTCTCCATGGGAGATTGTAACACTCTCAGTCTCCATTGGAACTTGTCACACTCTCTGTCTCCATGGGAACTTGACACACTCTCAGTGTACATGGGAACCTGTCACACTCTCAGTCTCCACGGGAACTTGTCACACTCTGTCTGCATGCGAACCTGTCACACTCTCAGTCTCCATGGGAACTTGTCACACTCTCAGTCTACATGGAAACTTGTCACACTCTCAGTCTCTATGGGAACTTGTCACACTCTCAGTCTACATGAGAACTTGTCACACTCTCAGTCTCCATGGGAACTTGGCACAGTCTCAGTCTACATGGGAGCTTGTCGCACTCTCAGTCTCCATGGGAACTTGTCACACTCTCAGTCTCCATGGGAACTTGTCATACTCTCAGTCTCCATGGGAACTTGTCACACTCTCAGTCTCCATGGGAACGTGTCACTCTCTCAGTTTACATGGGAACTTGTCGCACTCTCAGTCTCCATGGGAACTTGTCGCACTCTCAGTCTCAATGGGAACTTGTCGCACTCTCAGTCTCCATGGGAACTTCTGACACTCTCAGTCTCCATGGGAACTTGTCGCACTCTCAGTCTCCATAGGAACTTCTCACATCTCAGTCTCCATGGGAACTTGTCACACTCTCAATCTACATGGGAACTTGTCACACTGTCAGTCTCCATGGGAACTTCTCACACTCTCAGTCTACATGGGAACTTGTCACACTCTCAGACTCCATGGGAACTTGTCACACTCTCAGGCTCCATGGGAACTTGTCACACTCTCAGCCTCCATGGGAACTTGTCACACTCTCAGTCTGCATCAGAACTTTTTTCACACTCTCAGTCTACATGAGAGCTTGTCACACTCTCAGTCTCCATGGGAACTTGTCACACTCTCAGTCTCCATGGGAACTTGTTACACTGTCAGTCTACATGAGAACTTGTCACACTCTCAGTCTACATGGGAACTTGTCACAATCTCACTCTCCATGGGAACTTGTCACACTCTCAGTCTACATGAGAACTTGTCACACTCTCAGTCTCCATGGGAACGTGTCACACTCTCAGTCTACATGGCAACTTAACGCACTCTGAGTCTCCATGGGAACTTGTCGCACTCTCAGTCTCCATGCGAACTTGTCGCACTCTCAGCCTCCATGGGAACTTGTCGCACTCGCAGTCTCAGTGGGAACTGGTCACACGCTCAGTCTCCGTGGGAACATGTCACGCTCTCAGTCTCTCTGGGAACTTGTCACACTCTCAGTCTCCATGGGAACCTGTCACACTCTCTGCCTCCATGGGAGCATGTGACACTCTCAAACTCCATGGGAACTTGTCACACTCTCAGTCTCCATGGGAACCTGTCACACTCTCAGTCTCCATGGGAGATTGTAACACTCTCAGTCTCCATTGGAACTTGTCACACTCTCTGTCTCCATGGGAACTTGACACACTCTCAGTGTACATGGGAACCTGTCACACTCTCAGTCTCCACGGGAACTTGTCACAGTCTCAGTCTACATGGGAGCTTGTCGCACTCTCAGTCTCCATGGGAACTTGTCACACTCTCAGTCTCCATGGGAACTTGTCATACTCTCAGTCTCCATGGGAACTTGTCACACTCTCAGTCTCCAAGGGAACGTGTCACTCTCTCAGTTTACATGGGAACTTGTCGCACTCTCAGTCTCCATGGGAACTTGTCGCACTCTCAGTCTCAATGGGAACTTGTCGCACTCTCACTCTCCATGGGAACTTCTGACACTCTCAGTCTCCATGGGAACTTGTCGCACTCTCAGTCTCCATAGGAACTGCTCACATCACAGTCTCCATGGGAACTTGTCACACTCTCAATCTACATGGGAACTTGTCACACTGTCAGTCTCCATGGGAACTTCTCACACTCTCAGTCTACATGGGAACTTGTCACACTCTCAGACTCCATGGGAACTTGTCACACTCTCAGGCTCCATGGGAACTTGTCACACTCTCAGCCTCCATGGGAACTTGTCACACTCTCAGTCTGCATCAGAACTTTTTTCACACTCTCAGTCTACATGAGAGCTTGTCACACTCTCATTCTCCATGGGAACTTGTCACACTCTCAGTCTCCATGGGAACTTGTTACACTGTCAGTCTACATGAGAACTTGTCACACTCTCAGTCTACATGGGAACTTGTCACAATCTCACTCTCCATGGGAACTTGTCACACTCTCAGTCTACATGAGAACTTGTCACACTCTCAGTCTCCATGGGAACGTGTCACACTCTCAGTCTACATGGCAACTTAACGCACTCTGAGTCTCCATGGGAACTTGTCGCACTCTCAGTCTCCATGCGAACTTGTCGCACTCTCAGACTCCATGGGAACTTGTCGCACTCGCACTCTCAGTGGGAACTGGTCACACGCTCAGTCTCCGTGGGAACTTGTCACGCTCTCAGTCTCTCTGGGAACTTGTCACACTCTCAGTCTCCATGGGAACCTGTCACACTCTCTGCCTCCATGGGAGCATGTGACACTCTCAAACTCCATGGGAACTTGTCGCACTCTCAGTCTCCATGGGAACTTGTCGCACTGTCAGTCTCCATGGGAACTTCTGACACTCTCAGTCTCCATGGGAACTTTTCGCACTCTCAGTCTCCATAGGAACTTGTCACATCTCAGTCTCCATGGGAACCTGTCACACTCTCAGTCTCCATGGGAACCTGTCACACTCTCAGTCTCCATGGGAGATTGTAACACTCTCAGTCTCCATTGGAACTTGTCACACTCTCTGTCTCCATGGGAACTTGACACACTCTCAGTGTACATGGGAACCTGTCACACTCTCAGTCTCCACGGGAACTTGTCACACTCTGTCTGCATGCGAACCTGTCACACTCTCAGTCTCCATGGGAACTTGTCACACTCTCAGTCTACATGGAAACTTGTCACACTCTCAGTCTCTATGGGAACTTGTCACACTCTCAGTCTACATGAGAACTTGTCACACTCTCAGTCTCCATGGGAACTTGGCACAGTCTCAGTCTACATGGGAGCTTGTCGCACTCTCAGTCTCCATGGGAACTTGTCACACTCTCAGTCTCCATGGGAACTTGTCATACTCTCAGTCTCCATGGGAACTTGTCACACTCTCAGTCTCCATGGGAACGTGTCACTCTCTCAGTTTACATGGGAACTTGTCGCACTCTCAGTCTCCATGGGAACTTGTCGCACTCTCAGTCTCAATGGGAACTTGTCGCACTCTCAGTCTCCATGGGAACTTCTGACACTCTCAGTCTCCATGGGAACTTGTCGCACTCTCAGTCTCCATAGGAACTTCTAACATCTCAGTCTCCATGGGAACTTGTCACACTCTCAATCTACATGGGAACTTGTCACACTGTCAGTCTCCATGGGAACTTCTCACACTCTCAGTCTACAAGGGAACTTGTCACACTCTCAGACTCTATGGGAACTTGTCACACTCTCAGGCTCCATGGGAACTTGTCACACTCTCAGCCTCCATGGGAACTTGTCACACTCTCAGTCTGCATCAGAACTTTTTTCACACTCTCAGTCTACATGAGAGCTTGTCACACTCTCAGTCTCCATGGGAACTTGTCACACTCTCAGTCTCCATGGGAACTTGTTACACTGTCAGTCGACATGAGAACTTGTCACACTCTCAGTCTACATGGGAACTTGTCACAATCTCACTCTCCATGGGAACTTGTCACACTCTCAGTCTACATGAGAACTTGTCACACTCTCAGTCTCCATGGGAACGTGTCACACTCTCAGTCTACATGGCAACTTAACGCACTCTGAGTCTCCATGGGAACTTGTCGCACTCTCAGTCTCCATGCGAACTTGTCGCACTCTCAGACTCCATGGGAACTTGTCGCACTCGCAGTCTCTGTGGGAACTGGTCACACGCTCAGTCTCCGTGGGAACTTGTCACGCTCTCAGTCTCTCTGGGAACTTGTCACACTCTCAGTCTCCATGGGAACCTGTCACACTCTCTGCCTCCATGGGAGCATGTGACACTCTCAAACTCCATGGGAACTTGTCGCACTCTCAGTCTCCATGGGAACTTGTCGCACTCTCAGTCTCAGTGGGAACTGGTCACACGCTCAGTCTCCGTGGGAACTTGTCACGCTCTCAGTCTCCCTGGGAACCTGTCACACTCTCAGTCTCCGTGGGAACCTGTCACACTCTCAGCCTCCATGGGAGCTTGTGACACTCTCAAACTCCATGGGAACTTGTCGCACTCTCAGTCTATATGGGAACTTGTCACACTCTCAGTCTCCATGGGAACTTCTGACGCTCTCAGTCTCCATGGGAACTTGTCACACTCTCAGTCTCCATGGGAACTTGACACACTCTCAGTGTACATGGTTACCTGTCACACTCTCAGCCTCCATGGGAGCTTGTGACACTCTCAAACTCCATGGGAACTTGTCGCACTCTCAGTCTGCACGGGAACTTGTCACACTCTGTCTCCATGGGAACCTGTCACACTCTCAGTCTCCATGGGAACTTGTCACACTCTCAGTCTACATGGAAACTTGTCACACTCTCAGTCTCTATGGGAACTTGTCACACTCTCAGTCTACATGAGAACTTGTCACACTCTCAGTCTCCATGGGAACTTGTCACAGTCTCAGTCTACACGGGAGCTTGTCGCACTCTCAGTCTCCCTGGGAACTTGTCACACTCTCAGTCTCCATGGGAACTTGTCACACTTTAAGTCTCCATGGGAACTTATCACACTCTCAGTCTCCATGGGAAGTTGTCACACTCTCAGTCTTCATGGGAACTTGTCACACTCTCAGTTTACATGGGAACTTGTCACACTCTCAGTCTCCATGGGAACGTGTCACTATCTCAGTCTACATGGGAACTTGTCGCACTCTCAGTCTCCATGGGAACTTGTCGCACTGTCAGTCTCCATGGGAACTTCTGACACTCTCAGTCTCCATGGGAACTTTTCGCACTCTCAGTCTCCATAGGAACTTGTCACATCTCAGTCTCCATGGGAACTTGTCACACTCTCAGTCTCCATGGGAACCTGTCACACTCTCAGTCTCCATGGGGGCTTGTAACACTCTCAGTCTCCATTGGAACTTGTCACACTCTCAGTCTCCATGGGAACTTGACACACTCTCACTGTACATGGGAACCTGTCACACTCTCAGTCTCCACGGGAACTTGTCACACTCTGTCTCCATGGGAACCTGTCACACTCTCAGTCTCCATGGGAACTTGTCACACTCTCAGTCTACATGGACACTTGTCACACTCTCAGTCTCTATGGGAACTTGTCACACTCTCAGTCTACATGAGAACTTGTCACACTCTCAGTCTCCATGGGAACTTGTCACAGTCTCAGTCTACATGGGAGCTTGTCGCACTCTCAGTCTCCATGGGAACTTGTCACACTCTCAGTCTCCATGGGAACTTGTCATACTCTCAGTCTCCATGGGAACTTGTCACACTCTCAGTCTCCATGGGAACGTGTCACTCTCTCAGTCTACATGGGAACTTGTCGCACTCTCAGTCTCCATGGGAACTTGTCGCACTCTCAGTCTCAATGGGAACTTGTCGCACTCTCAGTCTCCATGGGAACTTCTGACACTCTCAGTCTCCATGGGAACTTGTCGCACTCTCAGTCTCCATAGGAACTTCTCACTTCTCAGTCTCCATGGGAACTTGTCACACTCTCAATCTACATGGGAACTTGTCACACTGTCAGACTCCATGGGAACTTCTCACACTCTCAGTCTACATGGGAACTTGTCACACTCTCAGACTCCATGGGAACTTGTCACACTCTCAGGCTCCATGGGAACTTGTCACACTCTCAGCCTCCATGGGAACTTGTCACACTCTCAGTCTGCATGAGAACTTTTTTCACACTCTCACTCTACATGAGAGCTTGTCACACTCTCAGTCTCCATGGGAACTTGTCACACTCTCAGTCTCCATGGGAACTTGTTACACTGTCAGTCTACATGAGAACTTGTCACACTCTCAGTCTACATGGGAACTTGTCACAATCTCACTCTCCATGGGAACTTGTCACACTCTCAGTCTACATGAGAACTTGTCACACTCTCAGTCTCCATGGGAACGTGTCACACTCTCAGTCTACATGGCAACTTAACGCACTCTCAGTCTCCATGGGAACTTGTCGCACTCTCAGTCTCCATGCGAACTTGTCGCACTCTCAGTCTCCATGGGAACTTGTCGCACTCTCAGTCTCAGTGGGAACTGGTCACACGCTCAGTCTCCATGGGAACTTGTCACGCTCTCAGTCTCTCTGGGAACTTGTCACACTCTCAGTCTCCATGGGAACCTGTCACACTCTCAGCCTCCATGGGAGCATGTGACTCTCTCAAACTCCATGGGAACTTGTCGCACTCTCAGTCTCCATGGGAACTTGTCGCACTCTCAGTCTCAGTGGGAACTGGTCACACGCTCAGTCTCCGTGGGAACTTGTCACGCTCTCAGTCTCCCTGGGAACTTGTCACACTCTCAGTCTCCATGGGAACCTGTCACACTCTCAGCCTCCATGGGAGCTTGTGACACTCTCAAACTCCATGGGAACTTGTCGCACTCTCAGTCTCCATGGGAAGTTGTCACACTCTCAGTCTTCATGGGAACTTGTCACACTCTCAGTTTACATGGGAACTTGTCACACTCTCAGTCTCCATGGGAACTTGACACACTCTCAGTGTACATGGGAACCTGTCACACTCTCAGCCTCCATGGGAGCTTGTGACACTCTCAAACTCCATGGGAACTTGTCGCACTCTCAGTCTCCACGGGAACTTGTCACACTCTGTCTCCATGGGAACCTGTCACACTCTCAGTCTCCATGGGAACTTGTCACACTCTCAGTCTACATGGAAACTTGTCACACTCTCAGTCTCTATGGGAACTTGTCACACTCTCAGTCTACATGAGAACTTGTCACACTCTCAGTCTCCATGGGAACTTGTCACAGTCTCAGTCTACACGGGAGCTTGTCGCACTCTCAGTCTCCCTGGGAACTTGTCACACTCTCAGTCTCCATGGGAACTTGTCACACTTTAAGTCTCCATGGGAACTTATCACACTCTCAGTCTCCATGGGAAGTTGTCACACTCTCAGTCTTCATGGGAACTTGTCACACTCTCAGTTTACATGGGAACTTGTCACACTCTCAGTCTCCATGGGAACGTGTCACTATCTCAGTCTACATGGGAACTTGTCGCACTCTCAGTCTCCATGGGAACTTGTCGCACTGTCAGTCTCCATGGGAACTTCTGACACTCTCAGTCTCCATGGGAACTTTTCGCACTCTCAGTCTCCATAGGAACTTGTCACATCTCAGTCTCCATGGGAACTTGTCACACTCTCAGTCTCCATGGGAACTTGTCACACTCTCAGTCTACATGGAAACTTGTGACACTCTCAGTCTCTATGGGAACTTGTCACACTCTCAGTCTACATGAGAACTTGTCACACTCTCAGTCTCCATGGGAACTTGTCACAGTCTCAGTCTACATGGGAGCTTGTCGCACTCTCAGTCTCCATGGGAACTTGTCACACTCTCAGTCTCCATGGGAACTTGTCATACTCTCAGTCTCCATGGGAACTTGTCACACCCTCAGTCTCCATGGGAACGTGTCACTCTCTCAGTCTACATGGGAACTTGTCGCACTCTCAGTCTCCATGGGAACTTGTCGCACTCTCAGTCTCAATGGGAACTTGTCGCACTCTCAGTCTCCATGGGAACTTCTGACACTCTCAGACTCCATGGGAACTTGTCGCACTCTCAGTCTCCATAGGAACTTCTCACATCTCAGTCTCCATGGGAACTTGTCACACTCTCAATCTACATGGGAACTTGTCACACTGTCAGACTCCATGGGAACTTCTCACACTCTCAGTCTACATGGGAACTTGTCACACTCTCAGACTCCATGGGAACTTGTCACACTCTCAGGCTCCATGGGAACTTGTCACACTCTCAGCCTCCATGGGAACTTGTCACACTCTCAGTCTGCATGAGAACTTTTTTCACACTCTCACTCTACATGAGAGCTTGTCACACTCTCAGTCTCCATGGGAACTTGTCACACTCTCAGTCTCCATGGGAACTTGTTACACTGTCAGTCTACATGAGAACTTGTCACACTCTCAGTCTACATGGGAACTTGTCACAATCTCACTCTCCATGGGAACTTGTCACACTCTCAGTCTACATGAGAACTTGTCACACTCTCAGTCTCCATGGGAACGTGTCACACTCTCAGTCTACATGGCAACTTAACGCACTCTCAGTCTCCATGGGAACTTGTCGCACTCTCAGTCTCCATGCGAACTTGCCACACTCTCAGTCTCCATGGGAACTTGTCGCACTCTCAGTCTCAGTGGGAACTGGTCACACGCTCAGTCTCCATGGGAACTTGTCACGCTCTCAGTCTCTCTGGGAATTTGTCACACTCTCAGTCTCCATGGGAACCTGTCACACTCTCAGCCTCCATGGGAGCATGTGACACTCTCAAACTCCATGGGAACTTGTCGCACTCTCAGTCTCCATGGGAACTTGTCGCACTCTCAGTCTCAGTGGGAACTGGTCACACGCTCAGTCTCCGTGGGAACTTGTCACGCTCTCAGTCTCCCTGGGAACTTGTCACACTCTCAGTCTCCATGGGAACCTGTCACACTCTCAGCCTCCATGGGAGCTTGTGACACTCTCAAACTCCATGGGAACTTGTCGCACTCTGAGTCTCCATGGGAACTTGTCACACTCTCAGTCTCCATGGGAAGTTGTCACACTCTCAGTCTTCATGGGAACTTGTCACACTCTCAGTTTACATGGGAACTTGTCGCACTCTCAGTCTCCATGGGAACTTGTCGCACTGTCAGTCTCCATGGGAACTTCTGACACTCTCAGTCTCCATGGGAACTTTTCGCACTCTCAGTCTCCAGAGGAACTTGTCACATCTCAGTCTCCATGGGAACCTGTCACACTCTCAGTCTCCATGGGAACCTGTCACACTCTCAGTCTCCATGGGAACGTGTCACTCTCTCAGTTTACATGGGAACTTGTCGCACTCTCAGTCTCCATGGGAACTTGTCGCACTCTCAGTCTCAATGGGAACTTGTCGCACTCTCAGTCTCCATAGGAACTTCTGACACTCTCAGTCTCCATGGGAACTTGTCGCACTCTCAGTCTCCATAGGAACTTCTCACATCTCAGTCTCCATGGGAACTTGTCACACTCTCAATCTACATGGGAACTTGTCACACTGTCAGTCTCCATGGGAACTTCTCACACTCTCAGTCTACATGGGAACTTGTCACACTCTCAGACTCCATGGGAACTTGTCACACTCTCAGGCTCCATGGGAACTTGTCACACTCTCAGCCTCCATGGGAACTTGTCACACTCTCAGTCTGCATCAGAACTTTTTTCACACTCTCAGTCTACATGAGAGCTTGTCACACTCTCAGTCTCCATGGGAACTTGTCACACTCTCAGTCTCCATGGGAACTTGTTACACTGTCAGTCTACATGAGAACTTGTCACACTCTCAGTCTACATGGGAACTTGTCACAATCTCACTCTCCATGGGAACTTGTCACACTCTCAGTCTACATGAGAACTTGTCACACTCTCAGTCTCCATGGGAACGTGTCACACTCTCAGTCTACATGGCAACTTATCGCACTCTGAGTCTCCATGGGAACTTGTCGCACTCTCAGTCTCCATGCGAACTTGTCGCACTCTCAGTCTCCATGGGAACTTGTCGCACTCGCAGTCTCAGTGGGAACTGGTCACACGCTCAGTCTCCGTGGGAACTTGTCACGCTCTCAGTCTCTCTGGGAACTTGTCACACTCTCAGTCTCCATGGGAACCTGTCACACTCTCAGTCTCCATGGGAACCTGTCACACTCTCTGCCTCCATGGGAGCATGTGACACTCTCAAACTCCATGGGAACTTGTCGCACTCTCAGTCTCCATGGGAACTTGTCGCACTCTCAGTCTCAGTGGGAACTGGTCACACGCTCAGTCTCCGTGGGAACTTGTCACGCTCTCAGTCTCCCTGGGAACTTGTCACACTCTCAGTCTCCATGGGAACCTGTCACACTCTCAGCCTCCATGGGAGCTTGTGACACTCTCAAACTCCATGGGAACTTGTCGCACTCTCAGTCTCCATGGGAACTTGTCACACTCTCAGTCTCCATGGGAACTTCTGACGCTCTCAGTCTCCATGGGAACTTGTCACACTCTCAGTCTCCATGGGAAATTGACACACTCTCACTGTACATGGGAACCTGTCACACTCTCAGTCTCCACGGGAACTTGTCACACTCTGTCTCCATGGGAACCTGTCACACTCTCAGTCTCCATGGGAACCTGTCACACTCTCTGCCTCCATGGGAGCATGTGACACTCTCAAACTCCATGGGAACTTGTCGCACTCTCAGTCTCCATGGGAACCTGTCGCACTCTCAGTCTCAGTGGGAACTGGTCACACGCTCAGTCTCCGTGGGAACTTGTCACGCTCTCAGTCTCCCTGGGAACTTGTCACACTCTCAGTCTCCATGGGAACCTGTCACACTCTCAGCCTCCATGGGAGCTTGTGACACTCTCAAACTCCATGGGAACTTGTCGCACTCTCAGTCTCCATGGGAACTTGTCACACTCTCAGTCTCCATGGGAACTTCTGACGCTCTCAGTCTCCATGGGAACTTGTCACACTCTCAGTCTCCATGGGAACTTGACACACTCTCAGTGTACATGGGAACCTGTCACACTCTCAGTCTCCACGGGAACTTGTCACACTCTGTCTCCATGGGAACCTGTCACACTCTCAGTCTCCATGGGAACTTGTCACACTCTCAGTCTACATGGAAACTTGTCACACTCTCAGTCTCTATGGGAACTTGTCACACTCTCAGTCTACATGAGAACTTGTCACACTCTCAGTCTCCATGGGAACTTGTCACAGTCTCAGTCTACACGGGAGCTTGTCGCACTCTCAGTCTCCCTGGGAACTTGTCACACTCTCAGTCTCCATGGGAACTTGTCACACTTTAAGTCTCCATGGGAACTTATCACACTCTCAGTCTCCATGGGAAGTTGTCACACTCTCAGTCTTCATGGGAACTTGTCACACTCTCAGTTTACATGGGAACCTGTCACACTCTCAGTCTCCATGGGAACGTGTCACTATCTCAGTCTACATGGGAACTTGTCGCACTCTCAGTCTCCATGGGAACTTGTCGCACTGTCAGTCTCCATGGGAACTTCTGACACTCTCAGTCTCCATGGGAACTTTTCGCACTCTCAGTCTCCATAGGAACTTGTCACATCTCAGTCTCCATGGGAACTTGTCACACTCTCAGTCTCCATGGGAACCTGTCACACTCTCAGTCTCCATGGGGGCTTGTAACACTCTCAGTCTCCATTGGAACTTGTCACACTCTCAGTCTCCATGGGAACTTGACACACTCTCACTGTACATGGGAACCTGTCACACTCTCAGTCTCCACGGGAACTTGTCACACTCTGTCTCCATGGGAACCTGTCACACTCTCAGTCTCCATGGGAACTTGTCACACTCTCAGTCTACATGGAAACTTGTCACACTCTCAGTCTCTATGGGAACTTGTCACACTCTCAGTCTACATGAGAACTTGTCACACTCTCAGTCTCCATGGGAACTTGTCACAGTCTCAGTCTACATGGGAACTTGTCATACTCTCAGTCTCCATGGGAACTTGTCACACTCTCAGTCTCCATGGGAACGTGTCACTCTCTCAGTCTACATGGGAACTTGTCGCACTCTCAGTCTCCATGGGAACTTGTCGCACTCTCAGTCTCAATGGGAACTTGTCGCACTCTCAGTCTCCATGGGAACTTCTGACACTCTCAGTCTCCATGGGAACTTGTCGCACTCTCAGTCTCCATAGGAACTTCTCACATCTCAGTCTCCATGGGAACTTGTCACACTCTCAATCTACATGGGAACTTGTCACACTGTCAGTCTCCATGGGAACTTCTCACACTCTCAGTCTACATGGGAACTTGTCACACTCTCAGTCTCTATGGGAACTTGTCACACTCTCAGTCTACATGAGAACGTGTCACACTCTCAGTCTCCATGGGAACTTGTCACAGTCTCAGTCTACATGGGAGCTTGTCGCACTCTCAGTCTCCATGGGAACTTGGCACACTCTCAGCCTCCATGGGAACTTGTCACACTCTCAGCCTCCATGGGAACTTGTCACACTCTCAGTCTACATGAGAACTTTTTTCACACTCTCAGTCTACATGAGAACTTGTCACACTCTCAGTCTCCATGGGAACTTGTCACACTCTCAGTCTCCATGGGAACTTGTTACATTGTCAGTCTACATGAGAACTTGTCACACTTTCAGTCTACATGGGAACTTGTCACAATCTCAGTCTCAATGGGAACTTGTCACACTCTCAGTCTACATGAGAACTTGTCACACTCTCAGTCTCCATGGGAACGTGTCACACTCTCAGTCTGCATGGGAACTTCTGACGCTCTCAGTCTCCATGGGAACTTGTCACACTCTCAGTCTCCATGGGAACTTGACACACTCTCAGTGTACATGGGAACCTGTCACACTCTCAGTCTCCACGGGAACTTGTCACACTCTGTCTCCATGGGAACCTGTCACACTCTCAGTCTCCATGGGAACTTGTCACACTCTCAGTCTACATGGAAACTTGTTGCACTCTCAGTCTCTATGGGAACTTGTCACACTCTCAGTCTACATGAGAACTTGTCACACTCTCAGTCTCCATGGGAACTTGTCACAGTCTCAGTCTACACGGGAGCTTGTCGCACTCTCAGTCTCCCTGGGAACTTGTCACACTTTAAGTCTCCATGGGAACTTATCACACTCTCAGTCTCCATGGGAAGTTGTCACACTCTCAGTCTTCATGGGAACTTGTCACACTCTCAGTTTACATGGGAACTTGTCACACTCTCAGTCTCCATGGGAACGTGTCACTATCTCAGTCTACATGGGAACTTGTCGCACTCTCAGTCTCCATGGGAACTTGTCGCACTGTCAGTCTCCATGGGAACTTCTGACACTCTCAGTCTCCATGGGAACTTTTCGCACTCTCAGTCTCCATAGGAACTTGTTACATCTCAGTCTCCATGGGAACTTGTCACACTCTCAGTCTCCATGGGAACCTGTCACACTCTCAGTCTCCATGGGGGCTTGTAACACTCTCAGTCTCCATTGGAACTTGTCACACTCTCAGTCTCCATGGGAACTTGACACACTCTCACTGTACTTGGGAACCTGTCACACTCTCAGTCTCCACGGGAACTTGTCACACTCTGTCTTCATGGGAACCTGTCACACTCTCAGTCTCCATGGGAACTTGTCACACTCTCAGTCTACATGGAAACTTGTCACACTCTCAGTCTCTATGGGAACTTTCACACTCTCAGTCTACATGAGAACTTGTCACACTCTCAGTCTCCATGGGAACTTGTCACAGTCTCAGTCTACATGGGAGCTTGTCGCACTCTCAGTCTCCATGGGAACTTGTCACACTCTCAGTCTCCATGGGAACTTGTCATACTCTCAGTCTCCATGGGAACGTGTCACACTCTCAGTCTCCATGGGAACGTGTCGCACTCTCAGTCTCCATGGGAACTTCTGACACTCTCAGTCTCCATGGGAACTTTTCGCACTCTCAGTCTCCATAGGAACTTCTCACATCTCAGTCTCCATGGGAACTTGTCACACTCTCAATCTACATGGGAACTTGTCACACTGTCAGTCTCCATGGGAACTTCTCACACTCTCAGTCTACATGGGAACTTGTCACACTCTCAGACTCCATGGGAACCTGTCACACTCTCAGTCTCCATGGGAACTTCTCACACTCTCAGTCTGCATGGGAACTTGTCACACTCTCAGTCTCTATGGGAACTTGTCACACTCTCAGTCTACATGAGAACTTGTCACACTCTCAGTCTCCATGGGAACTTGTCACAGTCTCAGACTACACGGGAGCTTGTCGCACTCTCAGTCTCCATGGGAACTTGTCACACTCTCAGCCTCCATGGGAACTTGTCACACTCTCAGCCTCCATGGGAACTTGTCACACTCTCAGTCTACATGAGAACTTTTTTCACACTCTCAGTCTACATGAGAACTTGTCACACTCTCAGTCTCCATGGGAACTTGTCACACTCTCAGTCTCCATGGGAACTTGTTACATTGTCAGTCTACATGAGAACTTGTCACACTTTCAGTCTACATGGGAACTTGTCACAATCTCAGTCTCCATGGGAACTTGTCACACTCTCAGTCTACATGAGAACTTGTCACACTCTCAGTCTCCATGGGAACGTGTCACACTCTCAGTCTGCATGGGAACTTCTGACGCTCTCAGTCTCCATGGGAACTTGTCACACTCTCAGTCTCCATGGGAACTTGACACACTCTCAGTGTACATGGGAACCTGTCACACTCTCAGTCTCCACGGGAACTTGTCACACTCTGTCTCCATGGGAACCTGTCACACTCTCAGTCTCCATGGGAACTTGTCACACTCTCAGTCTACATGGAAACTTGTCACACTCTCAGTCTCTATGGGAACTTGTCACACTCTCAGTCTACATGAGAACTTGTCACACTCTCAGTCTCCATGGGAACTTGTCACAGTCGCAGTCTACACGGGAGCTTGTCGCACTCTCAGTCTCCCTGGGAACTTGTCACACTCTCAGTCTCCATGGGAACTTGTCACACTTTAAGTCTCCATGGGAACTTATCACACTCTCAGTCTCCATGGGAAGTTGTCACACTCTCAGTCTTCATGGGAACTTGTCACACTCTCAGTTTACATGGGAACTTGTCACACTCTCAGTCTCCATGGGAACGTGTCACTATCTCAGTCTCCATGGGAACTTGTCGCACTGTCAGTCTCCATGGGAACTTCTGACACTCTCAGTCTCCATGGGAACTTTTCGCACTCTCAGTCTCCATAGGAACTTGTCACATCTCAGTCTCCATGGGAACTTGTCACACTCTCAGTCTCCATGGGAACCTGTCACACTCTCAGTCTCCATGGGGGCTTGTCACACTCTCAGTCTCCATTGGAACTTGTCACACTCTCAGTCTCCATGGGAACTTGACACACTCTCACTGTACATGGGAACCTGTCACACTCTCAGTCTCCACGGGAACTTGTCACACTCTGTCTTCATGGGAACCTGTCACACTCTCAGTCTCCATGGGAACTTGTCACACTCTCAGTCTACATGGAAACTTGTCACACTCTCAGTCTCTATGGGAACTTGTCACACTCTCAGTCTACATGAGAACTTGTCACACTCTCAGTCTCCATGGGAACTTGTCACAGTCTCAGTCTACATGGGAGCTTGTCGCACTCTCAGTCTCCATGGGAACTTGTCACACTCTCAGTCTCCATGGGAACTTGGCATACTCTCAGTCTCCATGGGAACTTGTCACACTCTCAGTCTCCATGGGAACGTGTCACTCTTTCAGTCTACATGGGAACTTGTCGCACTCTCAGTCTCCATGGGAACTGGTCGCACTCTCAGTCTCAATGGGAACTTGTCGCACTGTCAGTCTCCATGGGAACTTCTGACACTCTCAGTCTCCATGGGAACTTGTCGCACTCTCAGTCTCCATAGGAACTTCTCACATCTCAGTCTCCATGGGAACTTGTCACACTCTCAATCTACATGGGAACTTGTCACACTGTCAGTCTCCATGGGAACTTCTCACACTCTCAGTCTACATGGGAGCTTGTCACACTCTCAGACTCCATGGGAACTTGTCACACTCTCAGGCTCCATGGGAACTTGTCACACTCTCAGTCTACATGAGAACTTGTCACACTCTCAGTCTCCATGGGAACTTGTCACAGTCTCAGTCAACACGGGAGCTTGTCGCACTCTCAGTCTCCATGGGAACTTGTCACACTCTCAGCCTCCATGGGAACTTGTCACACTCTCAGCCTCCATGGGAACTTGTCACACTCTCAGTCTACATGAGAACTTTTTTCACACTCTCAGTCTACATGAGAACTTGTCACACTCTCAGTCTCCATGGGAACTTGTCACACTCTCAGTCTCCATGGGAACTTGTTACATTGTCAGTCTACATGAGAACTTGTCACACTTTCAGTCTACATGGGAACTTGTCACAATCTCAGTCTCCATGGGAACTTGTCACACTCTCAGTCTACATGAGAACTTGTCACACTCTCAGTCTCCATGGGAACGTGTCACACTCTCAGTCTACATGGGAACTTGTCGCACTCTCAATCTCCATGGGAACTTGTCGCACTCTCAGTCTCCATGCGAACTTGTCGCACTCTCAGTCTCCATGGGAACTTGTCGCACTCTCAGTCTCCGTGGGAACTTGTCGCACTCTCAGTCTCCGTATGAAATGGTCACACGCTCAATCTCCGTGGGAACTTGTCACGCTCTCAGTCTCCCTGGGAACTTGTCACACTCTCATTCTCCATGGGAACCTGTCACACTCTCAGCCTCCATGGGAGCTTGTGACACTCTCAGTCTCCATGGGAATTTGTCACACTCTCAGTTTACATGGGAACTTGTCACACTCTGAGTCTCCATGGGAACGTGTCACACTCTCAGTCTCCATGGGAACTTGTCACACTTTAAGTCTCCATGGGAACTTGTCACACTCTCAGCCTCCATGGGAACTTGTCACACTCTCAGCCTCCATGGGAACTTGTCACACTCTCAGTCTACATGAGAACTTTTTTCACACTCTCAGTCTACATGAGAACTTGTCACACTCTCAGTCTCCATGGGAACTTGTCACACTCTCAGTCTCCATGGGAACTTGTTACATTGTCAGTCTACATGAGATCTTGTCACACTTTCAGTCTACATGGGAACTTGTCACAATCTCAGTCTCCATGGGAACTTGTCACACTCTCAGTCTACATGAGAACTTGTCACACTCTCAGTCTCCATGGGAACGTGTCACACTCTCAGTCTACATGGGAACTTGTCGCACTCTCAGTCTCCATGGGAACTTGTCGCACTCTCAGTCTCCATGTGAACTTGTCGCACTCTCAGTCTCCATGGGAACTTGTCGCACTCTCAGTCTCCGTGGGAACTTGTTGCACTCTCAGTCTCCGTGGGAACTGGTCACACGCTCAATCTCCGTGGGAACTTGTCACGCTCTCAGTCTCCCTGGGAACTTGTCACACTCTCATTCTCCATGGGAACCTGTCACACTCTCAGCCTCCATGGGAGCTTGTGACACTCTCAGTCTCCATGGGAACTTGTCACACTCTCAGTTTACATGGGAACTTGTCACACTCTGAGTCTCCATGGGGACGTGTCCCACTCTCAGTCTCCATGGGAACTTGTCACTCTCTCAGTCTGCATGGCTCCCAGCCCACTGGATACCCCCAGTGAGACATTATTGAAGATTTCGTATCTGTATCACTGCTGCTTAATATTTCACATCTCTTTCAGCACCTTTCAAATGACAGAAGCAAAATATTCTGTCACACTTCTGCCATCTGCTGGCAATGTTTTTACATCAAACTATGGAGAAAAAACGTAGGTTTTGAAATAATTAGTGATGTGTTTACTTGATTAATGCGATTGGCTGTAGTAGTTATTTTTTTCTGTCTAGTCTTTGTATTGACTGTATAGGGTTCAATAGTTGTGATCACTTTTTCGAAGGGATATTTTAATAATTGTTTTTGGGCTTCCTGTTCCTGTTATATACTGCTATTCTTGTGACACAGGTTGGTCAATTCACAAGCTCACCATCATGCTTTTTGTTTTTCATAGTTTCTAAGGTCCATAGGATCATTTAAGAAGAGAGCTACCTATTTGGCATGATACTCAAAAACCTAACAATGCAACACCTGCATACCTCCCAGGAGTCTGACAATGCCCAACTCTCTGATTTCCTCACAGAACTTCACCACAATTGTTTTGGTATGGAATCCTTCCTTGCTAGTGAAGATTACTGTTTCACCTTTTCATTCCTTCATGCTTGAGACTCTGCTCTCCTACGTGATAACCTGATGTCCTTGCATGATCCTGCTCCAAAAATCTGTGCTTTGTGGTAACTTCCAAACTAAACTACCCATGAAAATAATCATAATTGTGATTCCATCAAACAATGTTGAAACATTGCAAAATTGAGAAAAATTATCATGTTTCCGTCAAAGCTACTTCAGAAAACGTATATACTACATATTATATGGAGACATCACTATCATCATTATATGCCATGTCATATGATGTACGTGATTATGGTCTCATGACCATGATTGTTCTTGGCTAATTTTTCTACAGAAGTGATTTGCCATTGCCTTCTTCTGGGCAGTGTCTTTATAAGACAGGTGACACAAGCCATTATCAATACTCTTCAGGGATTGTCTGCCTGGCGTCAGTGTAAGTAGGACTTGTGATATGCACCAACTGCTCATACGACCATCCACCACCTGCTCGCATGGCTTCACATGACCCAGGTAGGGGATAGGGGTGTGCTGCACCTTGTCCAAGTGTGATCTGCTGGTGAGCGGAGGGAAGGAGAGCCTTACATCTCCTTTGGTAGAGACGTATCTTCACCCTGCAAAGCATTAGAGGCAATATATTCTCTTCACTCTCTCCGCACTAATCCCAACCTCGCCATCAAACCCGCTGATAAAGGTGTGTCACAGTAGTCTGGCGAATGGACCTCTACCTCACTGAGGCCAAACAGCAACTCTCTGACACCTCCTCTTACTTACCCCTGGAACAGAACCCCACCAAAACACATCAAACCATTGTTTCCCGTACCATCACCGCCCTTATCAACTCCGGAGACCTTCCATCCTCAGCCGCTAAACTCATAATTCCCACACCCCGCACTGCTCAGTTTTACCTCCTCCCCAAGATCCACAAGTCTGACTGTCTTGGTAGACCCATAGTTTCTGCCTGCTCCTGTCCCACCGAACTTGTATCTGCCTACCTGGACTCCATTTTGTCACCCATAGTTCAGTCCTTCCCCACCTACATCTGGGATACATCCCATGCCCTCCACCTCTTCAATAACTTCCAGTTCCCCGGTCCTGTCTGCTTCATTTTCACTATGGACGTCCAATCCTTAATAACCTCCATTCCCCATCAAGAAGGCCTCAAAGCCCTCCACTACTTTCTGGGCAATAGACCTCACCAGTTCCCCACCGCCACTACCCTCCTCCGGCTGGCGGAACTGGTACTCATACTTTATAACTTCTCTTTTGGCTCTTCCCACTTTCTTCAGAACAAGGGTGTAGCTATGGGCACTCGCATGTGCCCCAGCTATGCCTGCCTCTTCATTGGTTATGTGGAACAGCCTGTGCTCCAAACCTATTCTAGCACTGCTCCCCAACTTTTCCTTCATTACATTGACGACTACATTGGTGCTGCTTCCTGCACCCATGCTGAGCTCGTCAATTTCATCGACTTTACTTCAAACTTCCACCCAGCCCTCAGATTCACTGGTCCATCTCAGACACTTCTCTCCCCTTTCGCGATCTCTCGGTCTCCAGCTCTGGAGATAGACTGTCCACTGACATCTTCTACAAGCCCATTGACTCTCATAACTACCTTGACTATACCTCATCCCACCCCGCCACATGCAAAAATGCCATTCCCTATTTCCAGTTCCTCCATCTCCACAGCATCTGCTCCCAGGATGAGGCTTTCCATTCCAGAACATCTCAAATGTCATCCTTCTTTAAGCATCGTGGTTTCCCTTCTGCCATCATCAATGATGCCCTCACCCACATCTCCTCCATTTCCTGCACTTCGGCTCTCACCCCATCCTCCCGTCACCACAACAGGGACAGAGTTCCCCTTGTCCTCACCTACCACCCACCAGCCTCTGGATCCAGCGCATTATCATCCACTACTTCTGCCACCTTCAACAGGACTCCACCACTAAGCACATCTTTCCCTCTCCACCCCTCTCCGTTTTCCACAGGGATTGGTCCCTCCCCACAGATCTCCCACCCGGCACTTATTCCTGTAAATGTAAGTGCTACACCTGTCCCTACACCTCCTCTCTTGCCACAATTCAGTGCCCCAAACAGTCCTTCCAGGTGAGTCAACACTTCACTTGTGAGTTTGTTGGGGTCATCTATTGCATCCGGTGCTCCTGGTGCGGCTTCCTCTACGTCAGTGAAACCCGACGCAGATTGGGGGACTGCTTCGTCGAGCACCTCCGCTCCGTCCGCCACAACAGACAGGATCTCCCAGTAGCCACCCACTTCAACTCCGTTTCCCATTCCCATTCAGATATGTCCATATATGGCCTCCTCTACTGCCATGATGAGGTTAAACTCAGGTTGGAGGAGCAACACCTCATATACCATCTAGGTAGTCTCCAGCCCCTTGGTATGAACATAGAATTCTCCAACTTCCGGTAATTCCCTCCCCTTCCCTTCCTCTATCCCTATTTCACTCTGTCCCCTCCCCCAGCTGCCGATCACCTCCCTCATGGTTCTGCCTCGCATTAGGGTTAGGGTCCTTCTATCTTGACTATACCTCATCCCACCTCCTTCTACTACCCATTGTATTTTCCCCTTTTCCTTCTTCACCTTTCCTGCCTGTCACCTCCCTGCTTCCCCTCCCCCACCCCTTTATCTTTCCCCTTACTGGTTTTTCACCTGGAAACTAACAGCCTTCTCCTTCCCACCCTCCCCCCATCTTCTTTATAGGGCCTCTGCCCCTTCCCTCTTCAGTCCTGACGAAGGGTTCCGGCCCAAAACGTTGACTGATCGTTTCCACAGATGCTGCCCAACCTTCTGAGTTCCTCCAGTGTGTTGTGAGTGTTGCTTTGACCCCAGCATCTGCAGAGTATTTTGTGTTTACCAGAGGCAGTATATTATAACCTTTAAGTACCTCTGCATCCATGTAATTGTATTATTAAATTCCTTGGTTTATTTTTGCCTAAGTGACCAAGGAAATTCTTCCACAATGTGATGGCAACTTTTGAGTGAGTGTAAGGACCCCTTCTGTGTGAAGTAGAAAGTACACAATTCAGCATTAAACCAAACTCCATTCAACTGAACATGGGAATCAGGATATAGCACACAAGCTCTGGGAACTTTATTTGGGCAGCACCCACACTTACAGTTGAGTGAAACTGACAGGGCATCCATTGGTCAGAGTTGACCGTGGATATTGTGTCCTAGCTGTTCAGATACGCAAGCCTGGGCAGAACGATATGGAGAACAAGCTGTTGCCCAGGTAGCAAGCTCCCCTTTTCCACGTATCTGATGAACCCAAAGGAAAGGCAGAGACTGATACAGTCTGGTCGCAGCAGCATCGCAGGAGATGCCAGTCAACATTGAACTCAATGTAGGACTGTCTTAGGTACCCCAGCTCCAGATTTTTCCTTGGGTTTACTCCTGAAGCCTTCTTCACGAGAAGGGACATAACCACAAGGCAGTGACCATTTGAGATCAGAGTTTTCCTTCTTCTAGATGAGCTGCCATCCACGGCCTGAAGCAAGTGGTTTTAAGGCGCCAGTAACCCGTCTTTGCCCCTTCTTCTGTCAGTAGAAATGATTCTGCCAGGCGTGAATGCCAGGAGCTGGACTTGGTTTGAGGCACATGCCATTGGAGCATTTAATTGGTAGTGGGAACTTGTCCCCATTATCACCTCCAGCTATAACAACCTTAAGGAACCATAAAGCTGAGAATGAACCAGAAAAATTGCATAAATGCTTATTGCAGCAAACTTATGACAGTTAGGTCATACATCCATAAATTAAGAATATATGAAGCTAGACTTGCCTGAAAAATATCCAAGAATTATACACAAAATGGTAAACAAAATTTTAAAATATGTGAGGAGATTAATACTATGTAAGTATTTATTAAATTACCAAGGCTGGTTAAAATCCATACTGATATTTGGGAATAAACTTTTACCTATTATTAAAACAAAATATTGCTCATCTAGCGCTCTGCTTTATGAACTGAACCAACACTTACAGGCGCTGAATTACAATGGTGCAAACTAAAGAAGGACAACGCTTCAGTTGTCTTTCTCCTGCTTCACGTTGTCAATATGCTTCAGGTGATGGGTCCTGAGGTTTATTCCTTTAGCTTCCTGATAGCTACTTGAGTATGCTGTCTAATGTCTGTTCAGTACTTCCTAAATAGTCAGGTATTATATTCTAAACAATTTCTGATAACCAGAGCCATTACAATCTGCTGAAATAAATTTAATTGATACTACATATTTTAAAATATTAGTTATTTAGAAAACATGCATATTTGATATAAAAGTGCTAATTAATTAATTAAAATGGAATTGTTTAATAAAGCCCTTTACTGTTTTAACCAGTGGCAGAGAGAGAGAGAGGTTAGTTGCACCATTAAGGACACTGCACATACTGATTGTGTTGATCTGGATGATACGGTGTGATAACTTGGATCAGCAAATTTGAAGGTAACATGAAGTTTGGAGTGAAGGGGACAGCAAGGAAAACAATCAAAGCTTAAAGCGAGATCTGTATCAGCTGCAAAGATTGGTTTGAAAAAATGGTAGATGGAATTTAAAGCAGACAAGTGTGAGGTGTTGCACTTCAGAGGACAAACCTGCGTAGGACTTATACAGTTAACAGTAGGGTACAGAGGAGTATGGTAGAGCAAGGTATCTGGGAATACAGTCCATGATTCATTGAAGGTGGTGTCATAAGTAGATATGGTTATAAAGAAAGCTTTAGGAACATTGGCCTTCATAAATCAAAGCAGTGAGCAGAGGAGTTGGGATGTTATGTTGAAGTTGAGATGCTTGTTATAAGACGTTGTTGAGGCTCAATTTGGAGTATTGTGTGCAGTTTTAGTCACCTACCTAAAGAAAAGATGTCAATGAGATTGAAAGAGCGCAGAGAAAATTTACAGGGATGTTGGCAGGAATTGAGGACTTGAGTTATAAAGAAAGGTTGAATAGGTTCGGACTTCGTTCCCTGGAATGTAGAAGATTCAGGGGTGATTTGATAGAGATATACAATATTGTAGGGTGTAATTGGATAAATACAAGAAAGTTTTTTCCACTGAAGTTGGGTGAGACTAGAGATCATGGGCTAAGGGTGAAATGTGAAATTTTTAAGAATATGAGGGGAACCTTCTTCACTGAGGGTGGTGGAGAGTGTGGAACTGAAGTGGCGCATGTAGGTTCAATTTCAACACGAGATCGTGGTTTCAACTTCAACAAGAGAAATGTGGAAAGGTACATGGACGGGAGCTTCCAAACTGAGGCTTTTCCTGGTACAATTAAATGCTTCTTCTGATGCAGACAAACATCTATGCATGTGTCATGTCTACATAAAGTCAATGAGAGGTGGCAAGGTTGGTTAGAAAAACTAAGGCGGAGAAACAAAGGGATCTTGGAGCAGACTAATGGCCTAATTCTGTTTCGATATTTTATGGTCACACCAAATTCTACAGTGTCTTCACAGCTGGTAAGCCATTAAAGTAAAGTAGAGAAGTCTGAGAAGTGACGGTAAGGTATTATACCTATAATAAACATTGCTAAACCATACTTTACTGTGTACAGTTCTTGACACCATATTATAAACATATTTAGCAGCATTAAAGACGGAGCAGTGAAGATTTGCAATCACAGGTTGAGTATCCCTTATCCGAAATGCTTGGCTGGAAGTGTTTCAAGTTTCAGATTTTTTCATATTTTGGTATATTTACATCTATATAATGCAGCTGGGACCCAAGTCTAAACACAAAAAAAATTACATTACATATAGAGCTTATACATATATCCTGAAGGTAGCTTTGTTTTTAATAGCTGTCACTACATCTGCCACCAGTAAGCAGTCTTTGTCTTAACACTTGATGACACATACGTACTGATGCAGCCATTCTGCATGTTATATTTTCATCAGTGATGACCTTGATAAACTCCTCAATGAATTTCTCTGCTGCTTTGTAATCAGCAAACATTTTAACACTACAGATCTTTAAAAACTTAATGTTGTGCTTTTCTTAAATTTCTTCAACCAGCCTGCTGAATATTCACAATAACCTTCAATATTCAGTTCATCGTGATAAATTTTTGCTTGTTTCATGATCAACATACTGTTAAGTGGTATAAGTTCATCTGATGATGACAAATCCACTCTTTCAATACATTCCTGAGATCTTCATTTTTCACTTTTTGGAGTTTTTTTTTATTTTCATTAACTTCTGTTCGCTACACATGAGATCATTTCTCAGAACTGTCTATAGTGTGTAGAGACCTGAGCATCGCCCGGCGGAAAAAAATTCTATTTTGTGACATCTTGGCAGAGCTCAAAACAATTTCAGGCTTCAGAAGTTTTCAGATTTTGGAATTTCATAAAAGGGGTACTCAACTGGTATCAGAAATGGAAGTGTAAAAATAATAGAAAACAATAGAGTGGGTGTTTGTGGATGCAGAAAGGATGTTTCTAGTTGTAGACATAGCATAAGTGAAAGTCCTCAGTGTTAAGATAATCATCTGGAAATCCAATAAGGAATTCAGTAATAAGAGTGATGAGTTTGCAGGAGTGGTTGAAGGGAATAATATTATATCATGCCTCAAAGTCATGGGCTTGAAAACTTTTGTTAACAAACTGTTCCTCTCACTTGACAGCAAAATTACCAGAACACAGTAAAAGCAGGATCAATGTGATCTGTTTAAATCCAAATACCAAAAACAGAATGCTCTAGACCTTGTTTATAGAAACTTAATGCAAGGAAGGATTCAGCTTGTTATATTTCTACTAGCTGTTATAAAGTGTTATCCAAATAGTTCTAATCCCACGTTTCCTGTCCAGCACATTTGCACTGATTTTTCTTTATTCCTACCAGCCTCTCAAACTGAGTATCATGATTGCATAAAAAATAAAGTTCTTTCTTTTCTTCATTACGATTTATATCTTCTTAATTGGTACCTTTGGACTGAGGGTGACTTGCTTAATTCCTATTTTAAAAAGCAATGGAGTGATGAGGTCAACTTGAGAACAGAAGGTTCTTGAACAGATGGGTAGAAGGTATTTGGTGGAGCAGGTAGGTGGGTAGCTAATGTAGTGGTGCACTCTTTCTGTAGTTTACACGGTATGTAACTTCTATGTGTTCCTCACACAGCCAATGTTGGGTCATCTTACCGGAGGGAGGTAGGTCACCTAGTTGAGTGGTGCTGTATAAACAAGCTCTTATTCAACACCAACAATAGACGTGTGGGAACATAAGAAGCTCCAGAAAGTAGTGCACTCTGCCCAATCTATCACACATTGGACAAGAGGTGAAGAAGCTTGAGTTGTGTGGCAATGGCTTCAAGAACAACTAGTTCCCTTCCACCATTTGGTTCTTAGAATAATATATATTCTAAGATGAGAGATTTTGCGAGCCGGACAAGGATACCCACATGGTGTGTTGCCTCCCTGGTGCCAGGGTACGGGATGTTTCAGATCGGGTCCAGAGTATTCCGATGAGAGAGGGTGAGCAGCTAGAAGTCTTGGTACATGTTGGTACCAATGACATAGACAGAAAAAGAGAGGAGGTCCTGAAGGAAAATTACTGGGAGCTAGGAACAAAATTGAAAAGCTGGACCTCCCGAGTAATAATCTCAGGATTACTGCCTGAGCCACACGCTTATCAAGGTAGGAATAGCAGAATGAAGCAGATGAATGTGTGGCTAAGTAACTGGTGCAGGGGGCAGGGCTTCAAATTCTTGGACCATTGGGATCTATTTTGGGGGAGGTATGACTTATACAAAAACAATGGGTTACACCTGAACTCAAAAGGGTACTAATAACTTGGCAGGATTATTTAATATAGTTGTTAGGGAGGGTTTAAACTAAGTTGGCAGGGGGAAGGAAACCAGGGTGTTAGGAAAATAGAAATAAGTCAAAGACACTGTGCAGCGAAGATGGCAAGAAGGACAGGCAGGTGAATAGACAGGATAATTTGCTGTGTGATAGAAATATAGCAAAATCGGTAACAGATACTGATCTAAATGTACTGTACTTAAACGCATGCAGCATTAGAAATAAAGTGGATGACCTTGCTGTACAGCTACAGGTTAAAAGATATGACATTGTGGCCATCACCGAGTCATGGCTAAATGATGGATGTGATTGGGAGCTGAATGTCCAAGGATACACAGAGTATAGGAAAGATAGGAAGGTAGGTAAAGAGGGTGGCGCAGCCCTGATGGTAAGTAACCATATCAAATCACTAGAAAGAAGAGACATAGTATCAGAAGAGGTAGAATCCTTATGGGTCGAGATAAGAAATGGCAAGGGTAAAAAGACACTAATCGCAGTTATATACAGGCCTCCAAACAGCAGCCGGGATGTGGACTACACGTTACAGCTGGAAATAGAAAAAGTGTGTCAGAAGGAAAATGTCAAGATAATTATAGGGGATTTTAATATGAAAGTGGATTGGGAAAGTCAGGAAGGTACTGAATCTCAGGAGAGGGAGTTTCTAGAATGCCTACGGGATGGCTTTTTGGAGCAGCTTGTCCATAAGCCCACCAGGGGATCGGCTGTTTTGGATTGGGTGCTGTGTAATGAACCTGAGGCGATTAGGGAGCTGGAGGTAATGGAACCCCTTGGAAGTAGTGATCATAATATGACTGAGTTCAGTTTCAAATTTGAAAAGGAGAAGCTGGTATCAGGTGTATCGATATTTCAGTGGAACAAAGAAAACTACAGTGGTATGAGAGAGGAACTGGCCCAAGTAGATTGGAAAAGTAAGCTAGATGGAGGGGCGGTAGAACAGAAATGGAAGAAATTCCTACAAGAAATAAGGAAAGTGCAGGAAAAATATATTCCAAGAAAAAGAAAATCATGAATGGAAAAATGGCACAAATGTGGCTAACGAGAGAGGTTAAGGCTAAAATAAAAGCAAAAGAGACGGCGTACAAGGAAGCAAAAATGAGTGGGAAAACTGAGGACTGGATGACTTTTAAAAACTTACAGAAGGAAACTAAGAAAATCATTAGGAAAGAAAAGATGAGTTATGAAAGGAAGTTGGCAATTAACATTAAAAAAGATACCAAGAGTTTTTTTTAAATATATGAAGAGTAAAAGAGTGACATGGGTAGATATAGGACAGATTGAAAATAATGCTGGAGAAAATATAATGAGTAACAAAGAGATGGCAGAGGAACTAAATGAGTATTTTGCATCAGTCTTCACAGTGGAAGCCATTAGCAACATACCTGACAGCCAGAGATCTCAGGGAATAGAATTAGATACAGTCAAGATTATGAGAGAGAAAGTACTTGGGAAGCTAAATAGACTAAGAATAGATAAGTGTCCCGGACCGAATTAGGTGCACCCACGGGTTCTGAAGGAGATGGCTTTGGAGATTGTGAAGGCATTGGAAATGATCTTCCAGGAATCAATAGACTCTGGCATGGTTCCGGAGGACTGGAAGGTTGCAAATGTAGTTCCGCTGTTTAAGAAAGGAGGGAGGCAGCAAAAAGAAAATTACAGACCTATTAGTCTGACATCAGTAGTTGGAAAGTTATTAGAGTCGATCCTCAAGGACAAGGTTATGAAATACCTCGAGCATGACAAGATAGGCCCAAGCCAGCATGGTTTCATGAAGGGAAGATCCTGCCTCACCAACCTATTGGAATTTTTTGAGGTAATCTCAAATAAGATTGAAAAGAGAGAAGCTGTGGATGCTGTGTATTTGGATTTGCAAAAGGCCTTCAATAAGGTGCCGTATAAGAGGCTGCTTAATAAGATGAGAGCCCATGGAATTACAGGAAAGATATTGAAATGGGTGGAGCATTGGTTGATAGGCAGAAAGCAAAGGGTGGGAATAAATGGATCCTATTCTGATTGGTTGCCGGTTACTAGTGGTGTTCCGCAGGGGTCGGTGTTGGGGCCGCTTCTTTTTACAATGTATATAGATGATTTAGATTATGGATTAAATGGTTTTGTGGCTAAGTTTGCAGATAACAGCAAGATAGGTGGAGGAGCAGGAATTGTTGAAGAAATGAAAAGGTTGCAGAGAGACTTGGTCAGTTTAGGAGAGTGGGCAAAGAAATGGCAGATGAGATACAATGCCGAGAAATGTGTGGTTGTACATTTTGAAAGAAGAAATAATCGTGCAGATTATTATTTGGATGGGGAGAAAATTCAAAAATCGGAAGTGCAAAGGGACTTGGAGGTCCTCGAGCAGGATACCCTAAAGGTTAACCACCAGGTTGGATCAGCAGTAAGGAAAGTGAATGCTATGTTGGCATTCATTTCAAGTGGAATAGTCTATAAGAGTAAGGAGGTGTTGATGAGGCTCTATGGGGCACTGGTGAGACCTCATTTGGAATACTGCGTGCAGTTTTGGGCCCCCTATCTTAGAAGGGATGTTCTGATGTTGGAGAGGTTTCAGAAAAGATTTACAAGGATGATTCCTGGAATGCAGGGGCTAACATATGAGGAGCACTTTTCGGCTCTTGGACTGTATTCATTAGAGTATAGAAGAATGAGAGGGGATCCCATAGAAACATTTTGAATGTTGAAAGGGTTGGACAGAGTAGATGTAGAAAGGCTGTTTCCCTTGGTGGGTGATTCCAGGATAAGAGGCCACAGTCTTAGAATTAGAGGGTGCCCATTTAAAACAGAGATGAGGAGAATTTTTTTTAGCTAGAGGATTGTGGATTTATGGAATTCGTTGCCACATACAGCTGTGGAGGCCCGATCATTGAGGGTGTTTAAGGAGGAGATTGATAGGTATCTAATTAGCCAGGGTATCAAAGGATATGGGAAAAAAGCCTGAAATTGGAACTGGATGGGAGAATATTTTAGCTTATGGTGGTGTGGTGGAGCAGACTCGATGGACCAAATGGCCTACTTCTGCTCCTTTGTTTTGTGATCTTGTGATATATATTAAGATGAACATTTTTTGTTCTAATTGTATTTTCTTGTAAAGCAATTGTGTATAATTTATGTTTAATTTCTTGTGAATCTTGCTATATGCCTGTAATTTTGTTGTAGGTAAGTTTTTCATTACACTTGTGCACACATACACTTCTGCATATGACAATAAACTTGACTTGGACATGGATTCAAGGTTATCAATGTCATTCTCAAATAACCCTTCTTCACTTCAGCCAACCATGGGACACAGATTCCCAGTAATCACTAGGATGTTGCATTGTTTTTACAAGGTGATTCCAAGGAAGCTTAGAGAAAATCCTCAAATCTTTTCTTCTTCTATCCAACCTGCTAATCTCCTTCTTTGACAGAAAGGTATATATCCAAACAAAATTATCTGACATGGAAGGTGATTACATCAGGTGCAGAATGGAATGCAGAAGGAAAGCTAGAAATTTGATGAGCATAATAACTTGGTGAAGAGGGAGAAAGAGATGCTACTAGATATTAAAATTCCAAAAAAAAATCAGGTTAAATGTGAAGAAAATTACAATTATTTGATTTTAAATAAATGGTAAAGTAGTAATTTTCAAATGAGCATATGGGATCCATTGGATTTTAGTTCTTATTCTGGTAAATAGAGGTGGAGCAGATCCATTTAATCTTGTACCATGGAAAACTACAGCTGTGTCATAACCTGCAGGAGCTCAAGGTTTGGACTTTGCAAAATGAGCAATAGCAGGTGTTCCTACAGTGCATTCATGCACCTAAAAGATGGCATGGACAGCACTTTCCAGGCAGTGATCAGCGACAGACAGGTTTTCAAACTGAGGAAATTGGTGACCACTAGGTTAATCCAGGAGCGTTAAACTGGGAGCACTGTCATCTCTACCTTCTTAAACATTGTCCAAGAGGTGTGGATGACCAGAGTAAAGTCCATGGTGCCAGGGACGAAGATGCCAGCTGTACAAAGTGAAAGAGACAGGAGAACAGGTGATTTAATATTTAAGGGATAGCTTGGTTACAGATAAGATCCCAGTTGCCAATGTCAAGGATATAAACGTGCTGCTGTAGAACGTATGAGGGGGGATGGCTTGCAGCCAGAATTTATGGCATTTATTGTAGCAAAGTCAAAGTTTGAAAGCGGTATAAAGTTCTGCAGATGGTTGCAGCAAACTATGGAAAGAATGAAAAGCAGTACCTGAAGATCCAACATCAGAACTTAAGAAAACAGGAATGGGTTTAGGGGTTCAGTCCTCCTCATCTCCGTTCCAAAGGAATGTGCTTCTATTCTGAAGCTGTGCCCTCTGGTCCTGTAATCTCCCACTATATGGAACACCTGTTCCACATTCACTCTTAACTAGGCCTTCCAATTTCGATAGTTTCAATGACAGACCCAACCACTATTCTTCTAAACTCCAATGAGTACAAGCCCAGAGCCATTTACCACGCCTCATACTGTAGCCCTTTCATTCCCAGGATTATTCTCATAAACCTCCTCTGGAACCCCTCCAAAGCCAGCACATCCCTTCTTAGATATGGGTTCCAAAGCTGCCCATTGTACTCCAGATGTGGACTGACCAATTCCTTAAAAATCCTCAGCTTTACATCTGCATCTTGCACTCTTGTCCTCTCCAAACGAATGTTAATATTGCATTTGCCTTCCTTCCAGCTGACTCAACTTGCAAGTCATCCTTCAGGGAATCCCGCACTAGGGCTCTCAAGTCCCTTTGCACCTCTGATTTCTGAATTCACTCCCTTTATCATAAGAGCATTGGAAGCCGTGCTCAGAGCTGCACCAGCCATGAGGGGTATGGAGGAGTATAGGCAGACGATAGTCAGGTGAGAAGAAGAGTGGGGGTGAGAGGATAACCAGAATGGAGAATGGAAAAAGAGAGGGGAGGGGGAAGGAATTTATGTTCATGCTATCAGGTTGGAGGCTACTCAAACAGAATATGAGGTGTTGCTCCTCCAACCTGAATTTGGCCCCATCATGGCAGTAGAGGCCAAAGACATACATGTCAGAATGGGAACTGTAAGTCGAATTGAAACCAGGAGACAATGCCTTTCGCAGCAGAGACAGAGAAAAGGTGCTTGACAAAGATAGATATGATAGAGCAAGGGGGTTCATAGGGGATGGGTGGCATTAGTAGTCAAGGAAAATGTCACAACAGCAGTGCTCAGAAAGGACAGACTGGAGAGCTGATCCTCTGAGGCTATAAAGGGATAAGTGATGAAACCCTCGGTTTCCTCAGCTGCTTAAGTCTAGGGAAGACGACCTCCGGCCTCACCAAACATGGGAGATTGAGGCATACTCCCGCCCCAAACCCCAGTTTGTGTGGATGCTGTGCAATTTGCTACTCCGTTACAAATTAATGCCACGAAATAACAGACGGTACACATATTTATGAATCTTAACTAAAGGGGTAGTAAAGACTAACAAAAAGAGCCCATTCTAATTAAACAGTCAAAGGTGCACAAGTCAGAGCTCATCTTGACCTTCTCTGTCACTCACGCGCTGGTCCCTCAGTCAACGTGAAAGCACACACCACCTTCCAAATGTCACTGGCAATCCATCTCGAATAAATAGGTCTCCCATCAGGTTGTATCCTACGACTGGTTCTCCCCAGCATCATCTCTCATCATCTCCTCTCAAACAAAAGCCCCAAACCCAACTTTAGTGTCCCTCACCAGAGAAACATTCCCTTAATTCGACTAATCTGATTGGATGGCACACATTTCTTCTCATCTCTTATCTTCAGCAGTAACCCAAACAAGCATGAAAACAGAACAGACTGCTCTTACAGAACTGCCAAAGTGAAATACATAAAGCATAACAGTAAAAATATGAACCAGGGTAGTACATCGAGGAATAAGAAGCTAATACCATGTTAATTGGATTATATTATAAACCATCCAATTGTCAATAGGATTTACACCAGCAAATTTGTAGAGAGATTGCAGACTGGTGCAAAAAATAGAAAGTTATGATAGAAGTTGGTTTTTAACTTTCTTCATAGATTCCTATACTGCAAAAGGACAGGATGGGTTAGAGTTTATCAAATGCGTTCGGGAAAGTTTCCTTAATCAATAGCTAGAGGTTCCAATCAGAGAGTGCAATACTGGATTTGATATTAAGGAAAGGTAGATGACTGAAGTGTGTGTAGGGCATTACAGTGGATCTAGTGATCATAATTTCATTAGTTTGAAGATAATTATGGAGAAGCATAGGTCTAGTCCTCTGGCTGTGATTTTAAATTGGGGCTACGGTTCAGTATGGAATAGATGGGCTGAGTGGCCCATTTCTGTGCTGTAGTGCTCTATGAGTCTAAACTGGTCCCCCAAATTGAGTTGGGAGGATGCTGGATACAGTAAGTGACCCCAACAAACTTGCAGGTGAAATGTCGCCTCACCTGGAAGGAATGTTTGAGGCTTGACTGTGAAGGAGGATGTGTAGAGGCAAGCAGAGCACTTGTCACACTAAAGGGATAAGTGCCAGAAGAATATGTGGATATTGAGACATGTAGCAAGTGATCCAGATGAAAAGCGGAAGGGTGGCTGGTGGAACGGAGAGATGGGCTTGGTGGTAGGATCCTGTTAGCGGTTACAGAGAATGATGCACTGGATATGGAGGCTTATGAAATGGTAGGTAAGGACCAAGGGAACCCTATTCATGTTATGATGGCTGGAGGATGGGGCAAGGGCAGATGTGTGAGAAATGGAGGGGATGCTGGCAAGGGCACTACCAATGGTAGTGGAAGAGAAAACTCATTCTTTGAAAAAAAAGAGGACATCCTGAGCACAGATGTGGTGGAGACAGAGGAACTAAGAGAAGGGACAGTGTGGGAACAGCTATAGTAAAGATAGCTAAGAGAGTCAGTAGGTTTGTGAAAGATACCAGTGGATAGCCTGCCTCCAATGATGGAGAGTGTGAGGGTGAGAAAGAGAACTGTCAGGGATGGACCAATTAAATTTGAGGGCAGGGCGGAAGTTGGAGTTGGATACAAAGTTGATGAAATTGACAAGCTCAGCATGGATGCAGGAAGCAGCACCAATGCAGTCATCACTGTAGTGGATGAAAAGTTGGGGACCATGACCAATGTAGGCTTGGAACATGGACAGCTTATTATAACTGATGAAAAAGCAGACCTAGTTTGTTGAGGGAAAGGACCAGTTCTGCCACTGGTGCTGGAAGGTAATGGTAGGGGGAACCGGTTAGGTCTGCTGACAAGAAAGCAGAGAGTTTTGACCTTCCTGATGTGGGGTGGAAGTGCACAGAGACTGGGTGTTCATGGTGCTCCAAGCTAGGGAAGTGAAAGAGATTGAAGTGGCGTAGCACACCTGAATTTAGGTAGAAAGAGACTAAACACAACAGGACAAAATGGAATTGAGTTATATGGACACGAGTTCAGTAGGGCGGGAGCAGGCAGAAACAATGCATCTACCGGGACAGTTAGGCTTGTGGATCCTGGGTAGAAGGCATAAGTGAACGGTGAGGGGTCAGGAAACTATGAGATTGGCGGCAGTGGATGGAAGGTAATCCAAGTCAATAAGGTTGATGATAGTGTGGGAGACGAGGCCTGGTGCTGCTTAGAAGGGGCTTATGCAAAGTGCAAGTAAGAGGACATGTCTGAGAGCTGTCGAATGGTCTCAACAAGGCAGACTACAATAGCAGCACCGTTGTCTGTGGATTTGCTACGGAGTGTGGGATTATTGTGGGGAATGGAGGGCAGTGCATTCAGAGAGGGAGAGGTTAAATCAGTGAGAGGAAAGTGGAAGTCAAGATGGCTGTTATGTCGTTAGCAGTTAGGGATAAACAGATTCAGAGTAGGCAGAAGGCCAAGGTGGGGTGTCCAAGAAGAGGAGAAGGGATCATTCTTGTCAAAGAAATAGGCTCAGAGATGGAAGAGTTGATTATTGACTGCAGGAGGAGGAAAACAGAGATCCATGAGCCAGAGATCACTGGGAAATCAGAGGTGGAGAGGGTCAGCAAATTTAAATTCATCAATGTTGCCATTTCGGAGGATCTCTCCCAGGTTCAGCAGATAAAAGTAATTATGAAGAAAGTACAGCAGTGCCTCTACTTCCTCAGAAGTTCGCAAAGATTCAGAAAAACATCTAAAACTTTGACAAGACTTCTATAGATGTGTAGTGAAGAGTATATTGACTGGTTGCATCAAAACCCTTGAATGGAAAATCCTACAAAAAGTATTGGATATAGCCCAGTCCATCATGGGTAAAGCCCTCCCCTCCATTGAACACATCTACATGAAATGTTGTTGCAGGAAAGCAGTACCCATCATCAGGAACCCCCGCCACCCAGGTCATGCTCTCTTCATGCTGCTGCCATCAGGAACCTCCGCCACCCAGGTCATCTTCTCTTCATGCTGCTGCCATCAGGAAGAAGGTACAGGAAGCTCAGGACTCTCATCACCAGGTTCAGGAACAGTTATTACACCACTCAGCCATCAGGATCTTGAATCACAGGGAATAACTTCACTCAACTTTACTTGCCCCATCTCTGAACTGTTCCCACAACCTATGAACTCAGTTTCACGGAATCTTCATCTCATATGTTCAATATTAATTATTTATTTTTCCTTTCTTTTTGTATTTGCTCAGTTTTTTGTCTTTTGTCCACCTTGTTGGTGCAGTCCTTCATTGATTCTGTTCTGGTTCAAAGGTTCAATTTAGTGTCAGAGAAATGTATACAATATACATCCTGAAATGCATTTTCTTCACAAACATCCACGAAAACAGAGAAGTGCCCCAAAGAATGAAGGACAGTTAAATGTGAGAACCCCAAAGACCCCCCCAGCTCCCCCTCCCGTGTGTAAGCGGTAGCGAGCAACAATCCCCCCTCCCCCCACCGGCAAAAAAAGCAGGCATTGGCACCACCAAGCACTCGAGCGTGAGCAAAGCAATAGCAAGGACACAGACTTGCAGTTACCCCAAAGACTCGTGTTTCAGCCAACATTCAACATACAGCAGATTTTCTCTCCTTAATAAAGGAGAGGGAGGTGTCTCCATTTTCCCATTATTAGATATTATTGAGTATACCCACAAGAAACTGAATCTCAGGGTTGTATATGATAACACATATGAAATTTTATAATAAATTTACCTTTAACTTTGAATTTTTGGAAAAAAGCTTGACATCATGGTGGGCATGGAACTCACTAAAATGTGCGTGTAGGGGCTCAAAGCTAAGAGTTTTGCTGAGCATAAACAGTTTGTCTCAGAAAAGGGAGAGTTGGAGGCGATGGTGAATGCGTGGCAGGGTTATAGGGAGGTTAGAGGCTTAGGGACATCAGAAGGGAGAGGAGGGTTGGGGTTATCATGCGAAGTGGGGGAGAGGAAGAGTGGGGCTCAGAGGAATGAAGGAGGTTACAAAGAGTATAGGGGAGTCTGAGACACCAGGGGTGGGTGGGGGGGGCAGTTGTGGATGAAGAGGAGCTGTGGAACCCAGCATATGAGGAAGGCTTGGGCTGGAGGTGGAGGCATTTGAGGTTGGAGCTGAGGCAGTTGGTGTCTCTTCCTCCTTCCCTTTCTTCCATGGTCTACTGTCTTCTCCTATTATTGCTTCTTCTTCAGCCCTCTACCACCCATTACCGCTTCCAAACATCTCCTTTCAGCTTCTTTCTTCATCTCACTCCCCCACCTGATCTCAACTTGTACTCCTTCCCCTCCTTCCACCTTCTCATTCTGGCTTCTGTCCCTTCCTTTCCAGCCCCAGTAAAGGCTCTTGCACCAAAACATCAATTGTTTATTCCTCTCCATAGATGCTGCCTGAATTGTTGAGTTCCTCCAGCATTTTGTGTGTGTTGCTCAATACTTTCAGCATCTGCAGAATTTGTGCTTCAAGACGAGTGCATCCTGGCACAGCTGAAACATGCTAAATATATGCTAAACCACAATAGCAATGAGGAATAGATAGTGCTAAATAATCCAGTGGTTAGTTTTTCCCAATCTATTATTCATCAGGTAAGTGTCAGTGACAATGCTGGTCAATTGCCCTGACTCTTCAAGACCCAGACCTCCAATGGCCATTCCGGGTTTCTTCAGGACCATTCAGCTCAGTCTGCATTTTACATCGATGGAATGCAATGTGAAAAAAATATTAAGTCATACAATTTATTAGCGAAGGCAGAAGAGTATTTTTAAATTGCAAGATATTGAAAGGGCTTACTATTTGGGGGGACCTGGCTTCCTCAAACAAAGAGGTCTGAAAGGGGGCATTCACCAAGCCATGCAAAAAAGAAATTGTCTCGATAAAAGGATTTGAATACAAGAGTAGAGACATTTTACTCCAATTATATAATGCTCCGGTTTGATTGCACCTGGAACACTGTGTTTTGGTCCGGTCTCACTACCCAAGGAGGAACAGTGAATAAAGATAATGGAACAAACATTTATTTTGTTAATACTTGAGATTGGAACACTGGTCCTTTCCAGAGGCCCATACTCTCAAGTTTCCAATTGTAAGAGATGACCTCATTGATCTGGTCCCATTACCTAAAGAAGAACAATGAATAGAGGAAATGGAACAAACATTTACAATATTAATTCTTAGGATTGGAGCACTGGTCCCATACTCTTGAATTTCCAAGAATAAGAGATGACCTCATCAAAACAAACTTCTTCTGGGACTTAAAACTATGATTCCATACAAAATGCAATTAGTGACACAGCATAAATTATATGCAGATGTTGGTGTAATGTTTGTAAAAACATATTTATTAGTGCTAGTGATGCTGTCATGGATGTAGGATATAATACAGATACAAATAGGATCATTAGTGCTAACTGTTAACTTAGGTAGCAATTTACTGTGTGAAAGACCTTGGAAAACAGCATCTCCTGAAATGAGATTTAATTTTACTCCTAAACCTTGAACGGAAAAAACCTTTAACAAGAAGCTTCAAAAGCTACAATGTTCTGCTTATAAACAACAGAAAAAAGTAAACCCAAAAAAAAGCTTCAACTGACAGATTCAAGTTGAACTTGGTATGTACTGTAACAATTCACTGCTTAATCTTGTAATACCTTTGTAAATGAACACATACTAACACACATGTTGTAACTAAACATCCAAGATTATGATTCATCTGTGGAACCTGGAAAGAATGGTTAGAACAGAACTGTCAGGCTAAAGAATGATTATTCAGCTTTTTTGCAGGTTAACTATGTTCGAATATTTCACTTTTGTATTGAACTAAATAGGTTGACTTTGTAAATAATTTTTCACAGGTAAAAATATGAAAAATGCTCAAGTTGTGGAATTATTTTAAATCAAGTATTCAAAGTATTACAGAAAGATCTGTATGCCATGTGCAAGATTTACAAGGAATTATTCTAAAGCATTCATTGTCTCAGTTTCCAGAGGAGCAGTGGTTTTACAGAACAATTTTGTTTCATGTTCAAAATGAGATTTGTCTTTGCCCTACTGTATGTCTACAGCTGTTTAGACAATCATATGAAGTTGTAAAGATTGATGCCTCATAAGCACAAGATGGTTCTGAACATGGAGTAGCACCGTTCGAAACCTGCTTTACACGACATTTTCTTGAGTCTTTCAGGGATTTCATCTTTTCAGGGGTATAATTCAGCTTTGATTCATTTGCTAGTTCAGGAGATCTGACTATCCTGAAAAGCTGATGATGAATTATGGGAATATAGGATGCAGAGTTTATTTATGCATTTTGTTTCTCTTTCTGAAAATCATAGCACTAACAATTGTCACCAGTTTAATTATAATTTCTCAACACACAGAATTGCTATATGGGTACTGTTGTGGAATTGCAGTTAGCTGTTTTTTTAATACTCCATGGACATTTGCTCACACTACTGCTGTAACACTATTGTTAACTGATTACCTACTAATTTGATTTTCATTCACATAAAGTCATATGCTTATCACTTCAGATGATTTACATAATAGCTCAGAGACACATACAATAGATTAGAGCCTAAAACTAGGCCCTTGGTATCATCCTAAGTGCAAACTACCAACACACGCACACACAATATATAAAACTATCCTGGCACATTCCAATAGCAAAATATTTTTAAAAATGCTATCAGGATTTTCAATGCTCTTAAACCTGTGATTTTTTTTTTTGGTACTGAAGGAATTCACAGTTTGCTACAGTGCTCATTTGTTCTGCTTGAAGTCCTGTATCTGAGAGACATAATCACAGATAATAGTCACCAGTAAAGACATCCAGTTTAAAAAAAAATTACAAAATCCTCATAAATTATGTAGTAAATGATTTTCCTTTATATTAATAAACCACATGTTGAAAAGTGAACAGTACATAGGATACTTCTTTTCTCCTTTTATTGTTTGTGCCTGATTGAAGAAATCAATGAATAGCATTTGTTGAAGTTTATAGGTTCATGCCTATGGATAGTGCAGTTGGCTGAGAGTCTGTATAGTAGTATTTCCACTGGGTGAAACTCTAGCCAGTAGTGGACAGAAGCTGATGCAGCAAGCAAACCTTTATAATTACACTGCAGTAGCATCCTGTTCCTGCAGTTTCGTACTTAGTCTAATTTTCCGCTGTTTTGAATTTTCCACTGGAAGCTCTTCAACTTCATGCTGACGTTGCAACACTTCATCTCCTTCAGTTCGCCCCTGTTCTGTCAGTATAAATCATTCAGGTTATTTTTGCCTTTGTTTTATTTTAAGGATACAGGAAACTGTATTGATGGCCCAAGTTACTTTTTGATGTGGAGGGAATCCTGGAATTTTGTACTTGTGTATCGTATATGGAATCCCTTCTTGTTAATTGTGTCATCAGTATGGAAGTGGAGTAAAATTGCATTTCCTGTTGAATACATTTCTTCAGGTGGCTATAAAAAAGTAAACAAATTCACTTTAACATTGATCGCTTAGAAAATGATTGTTGGACTTATACAACACTTACCAGTATCTATTTATGTAGATTAAAACCCCTCAAGGCAGTTCACAAGATCAAAATTTGATAGCATGACAAGCTGGAGACATTAATTGGCTCTAATCAACATGTTATATGAGGCAGAAATGCAGAAAGGTTTAGGGAAGAATCTATGTTCAGAGTAACTAAAGGAAGGAGCCACAGTGAAGGGGAGAAGGGGTGGGATTTATAAAAGACTCCCAGTTGAAGATTATGTAAAGGACTGGAGCTTGTGGCAGGATGAAGCTGCTAGGATCTTTAATGACACTGTGGATTTGGTGGTGGTTAGTCTTTGTAAAAGAGGGCATAGCAGCTCATCACACAATTTAGGTCAAACAGGATGCCTAGGTTGTTAAGCAATTTTAACCTATGTGGGGAGGATAATGGGATCAGTGCTGAGAGAATGGAATTGTGTCATGATCCAAGTCAATGCTTTCAATTTCCTACATTACAATATTGATTACCCTTCAGCAATGTATCTTTCTCTTTGTTTAATGCATCAACCAATGAGAGATCATGCAAACATACTTTATAACTTAATTAGGGGTAGTTATGTTCCACCAGCACATTGAAAATAAAGCCATTGGAAGGAATTGGTGAACTGGCAAGTGAGTTAGCCCTGTGAGTCATCATCACATTTCCTTTTATGCAGTCATTTGGGAACAAAGGCGACTTCCTTCTCTTCTGGTTTTGATGTTGGAATACCAAAGTAGGAACTGCAGGTGCTTCAAGGTGCTGGGGGAATGATGGGGCAAGAGGTGGCTGATGGGAAGTTCTGACTCATCTTTTGTTCCTTCATCATCATTCCAATTATGAGTCATGGCTCAGGGTTTCTCAGGAGTCAGTTGGATTACTGCATTTTATTGGAAGCTTTGGGCAAACCCTTGAATCATTTTGTCAGATTGGTAATTTCCTCCCGTACAAGGACTCTGGCTATTTTGCAAGTCTAGCATCAGGCAGGTGGACAATGTGACAGCCCAGTTGGTTGAGTGCAATTAATAATTCAGTGTTGGGACGTTGGCTTGGAGAGGACCTCATGTGGTTCACTTCCTCTTCCAATGAATTTGGAGAATTCTGCCGAGACAGTATTGTTGGCATCTTTCCAGTGCCTGCTGTACGTAAGTCTCAGAAACACCTATGATGACATAGGGATGATTGCTGCCCAGTAGACCACATGTTTTGCACCACGTCTGAGGTGTTCATTCTCTAATCTCTTGGTTGCTATAGTTTATTGAAGACAGTGGTAAATTTCATCATCAGTGTCTGAGATATTTGTGCTGCCCTCCAATACAGGCTCACAGCAATCTCTCATGAAATCTAAAGTCTGCTCTCTTCCTTCAAGACATGTATTGTATTGTGTCTTTTCTCAAAACCACAAGGATGGTCATTGGCATTGCAGGGATGAGCATCTCCTTATTGTCATGGAGACATTCAATTCAGAGCTTCCCTGAAAAATGCTGCCAACCGTTGACCATGCCCACTACCAATTTGCAGACTGAGCTGGATCAACGGCCAGTTTAAGAGATAGAATCAATCATAGTAAACACAAGGACTTGTTCTTTGGAAGCTGTTCTGACTGATCATCATCATCTCCAATAAGAAAAGACTGCAGAAAGTTATAAACTCAGCTAGTTCCATCATGGGCACTAGCCTCCCCAGCATCCAGGACACCTTCAAAAGGTGATTCCTCAAAATGGCAGCAACAGTCATTAAGGACCACCATCTCTCAGTACATGCTCTCATCTCATTGCTGTCATCAAGATGGTAGTACAGGAGCTTGAAGACACACACTCAATGTTTCTATAACAGCTTCTTTCCCTCCACCATCAGATTTCTGAATGGACAATGAACCCATGAACACTAACTCAGTATTTTTCCCATGTCTTTTTGTAATATTTATTTATTTAAATATAATCTTATGGCAATTTATAGCTGACACTATTATGTATTGCAATGTACAGCTGCCACAAAAAAAAAAATTATGATGTATGCTAATGATATTAAACCAGAATCTGATACCAAATGCTGCTGTGGCTTGTCAGGACATTCTCAATGGTGCTCCTGTAAAAATTGGTTAAAGTGGTGGTGGGAGGGAGGAGCCTCACTGTTCACAGTCACCTCAGGAAGTGCTTTCTTGACCAAAAAGGTGGTGTTGAGGAATCAGGTGTATCATCTGACGAAAGCAAGCTTACCACATGCCTTCTTCATATCTACCTGTGACACTACTTTAGGGAACTATATATTTCTATCTCTTGGTCCCTCTGATCTACAACACTCCCAAGAGCCCTGTCATATACTGTGCATGTCCTGCCCTAGATTAACTTTCCAAAATGCATTACTTCACATTTGCTGAAGCTGAAATCTCTCTGCTATTACTTGCCCCACTTCATTTGATGTAGATTCAGTGGTAGCCTTGGACAACCTACTTCACTGTTAACCACACCACTAATTTTGGTGTCATCCACAAATGACTAATTAAGTCACCTATATTTTCATTCTAATGGTTAACGTAAATGAAAAATAACAGTGAACCCACCACTGATCCTGCAGCACATCACTGATGGCAGGCTTCCAGTTTGAAAATCAACCCTCAACTTCCACTCTGAGTTCTGCCACCACCCTAGCTTTGAATTGAGTTGGCTAGCTTACTCTGAATCCCATGTGCTCTAACCTTCTGGACAGCCTATTCTGCTGGACCTTATTGAAAGTCTGGAAAACATCCATGTTGACAACATCTACCCTTCATCAATGCTCTTGGTCACCTCTTCATAAAGTTCAATGAAATGTTTGAAACACAATTTCTCATGCACAATGGTTCCTTGCTTTTCCAAATGCAGATAGATCCTGCCTCGCAGAATCTACTCCAGGAAATTATTCACCACTGATATTAGGCTCACTGGCCTATAGATCCCTGTTTTGTCCTCGCAGCCCTTCTTAAAAAGAGGCATAATATGAGCCACCTATCAGTCTTGTAGTACCTCACTCATGTCTAAGGATGATGCAAAGATCTCTAACCAGGCCTCCATAATTTCTTCCCCGCTTCTAACAATTTCCTAGGATACACTTTGTCAGGCCCTGGGGATTTCGTTATCCTTATGTGCTTCAATATCGCCATCACCTCTGATTTACAATATGAAGGCACTGAATTGCTTGATGCAAGGATTACAACATGTCCTGATTGTATTATTTAACATTTTATGAATAAAGTATGTTTTTCCATTTCAAAAAACTTTTTTGATGCAACATGTAAATATTAACTGGAATGGTCAGTGCACAAACTCTTGGGAGACTCCACAATTATAACGCAAGGGAAAGAGGATAATCCATAACAGGAAATTAGAGGCAGAGCCACACAACAGGACAACAGCTCCTTCAGCGCACTGCGCATGTTTTAGCCATCAAATAATTACTTATAGTCTTCAACAGCCATCCCACAGCTTCTATGCCATTGTGTTTCAAGGGCTCATCTAAATAGATTCTGAAATTTAATGAGAGTCTCTACCTTCCAACACCTCTGCAGGCAGTGCATTCCTGATTTCAGCAACCATCTGGGGAAGAAAATATTTTTTCAAATGCCCTCTAAATAATCTGCCCTTTATCTCAAACTAGTGCTCTCTGCTTTAGGACTATTTGCAAAGTGGAGTACTTTCTCACTATCTACCCGATATCTCTCACAATTATGTACATCTCATGAGTCCTCCCCACCCACAATCACCAAAAGAAACAAATCCAGTTTATCTAATCTCTCCTCAGATGAAATATTCTATTCTGGGCAACATCCAATGAATCTCCTCTGCACACTCTAGATGTTCTTCCTACAATGCAGTTTAGGACTGTACACAGTACTCTAGCTCTAGCCAAACTAATAGTTTATATTGTTGTAGCATAACCTTTTTGTTCTTGTTCAGGCTAGTAAAATCAGATTTCCTGTATAACTTCTTAGTCACCTTATGTGATAATTAATCCCTAATTATCAAAGGTCTTTGGATGCATACAGTAGGACCTTCCGTTCCCCGGTACTTTCAAGGGTGCAAGTATCCTAGGTTTATTACTCCTCCCAAAATGTATCACTTCATATCTTAAAAGTTGCTGGTGAATGCAGCAGGTCAGGCAGCATCTCTAGGAAGAGGTACAGTTGACGTTTTGGGCTGAGTACCTGACGAAGGGTCTCGGCCCGAAATGTCGACTGTACCTCTTCCTAGAGATGCTGCCTGGCCTGCTGCGTTCACCAGCAACTTTTACGAGTGTTACTTGAATTTCCAGCATCTGCAGATTTCCTTGTGTTCACTTCACATCTTGTATTCTTTCTCTGCCATTTCTCAGCTCATCTTATCAACTGATCAATACTGACCTATAGCCACAGGCAACTCACCATCAATACCACTGTCAACCTTGCAGTACACCAGCTATGTCAATGGCTGCAAAGATGCCAAGAACAGTATCACAGCAATGTTTACCAATATTTTATTCACATTGCAATTGTTTTGCCAGTTTTGGTTCTACAGCAGGGTCAGGTATCTGGCAGATGAGGTTCAAATTTTAGAGCCATCAAGTGTTACAAGAGTTAAATTAAATGCATTAAAATGTCAACTACAATATGTGATTAGATCTTGCGCTCCTTAATGGGGAAAATGTCCCGTAATAGTACAAGTGAATGCAGGCATTGAAGGAAAGGTTAAAGTTCAGTGATCAAAAGCTCAATCTAAAAGCTAGGTCTAAGGAAGACCATAAAAGGATGTGAAGCAAATTTAAAGCCTTAGGGATAAAAACTCCAAAATGTGCTGCCTGCATAGTTGGTAGAGCAAAGAAAAAATGCATAAAAGACAGAATGAGTCAGAGGAAGGGTAAAATTGGTGAGGGGAATGTATAATTGCAGGATGTTAGAAACACAAGATCTGAGGCCCTGGAGGGATTCAAGCATGTGGAAAATTTGGAGTTTGATGTGATTAATAAAATCAGCATCTGAAACTTCCATTATATTCAGTTTAATCGAATTTTGAAACGTAAGAGTTTTTTTTTATGATTCAACAGTGTTACAGAGAATTGAATGTGCTTTCACTGCAGGTTTTTGTAGTGGCTGTAAAAATTGTGTTCTCATAAATGCAGTATGATATTATCAGAGGGATAATCCACAGTGAGAGTTCACTTCCCACTATGATAGCTCAAGAATTTGATATCTGTTAAAATAAACTGGTACCAGTACCATGAAGCAGGTAGTTTGTCAGAAACGTAGATGTCCTTTACAAAAGAAAGCATCAACACTGACCTGGTCTGCTCTGTGATAACTAACGTTTCTCAACAACAGAGCAAGCCAGAGCTGTCTGCAGTCTTATAATAGTCTGTCATGAATGTGGTGGAATAACATGAGACTGACCAGCTGTAAAGTTGGGCAGAGCAGCGGCAGATGACAAACACAAAGTGATGCATTTTGGAGGATCAAATAGGGGTGGACATACACTATAAACATTAGGGCTCTTGGGAGTGTTGATGAACGGAACTGTCTTGAGTACAAGTCAATAGATCCTTGAAAGTGGGCACTTAGGATGCTTATCTTGCTCACCATGGCATGGAATATAAGAACAGGAACATCAAGATGCAACCTTATAAAACTTGGGACTGTTGTGTGCAGTCTGGTTACTGTACTATAGGATGATATGATTCCACTCGAGACGGTACAGAAGGAATTTGGCAAGATTGGACCATTTCGGTTTTGAGGAAAGATTGGATTGACTAGGTTTGTTTACCCCAGAGCAGAAGAGTCTGAGGTATGATCTAATAAAGGTATACAGAATTATGAGGGGGATACAGAGGATAGAAACTTTCTCCCTCGGTGGAGGTGTTAAAATAAAGAGGTGCAAGTTGAAAGGTGGGAGGAATGAAGGGGTTCTGAAGGGGGAAATTTTTCCCCACACAGAATGTGTACAATCTGGAATGCTCTGCTGAGTAAGTTAGTGAAGATAGATATTCTAACAACACTTGAGTAGCATTACTGACAAACATCACGAATCATTAACTCATTGAAAGCTATAGACCAAATGTGAATAAATGGGATTAATATAGACAAGGACATCGATTAGTATTGAATTTGGTTTATTATTGTCACATGTACTGAGATACAGTGAAAAACTTTTCATTGTGTACCAATCGTGGAAAGGAGAACAGAGTACGGAAAGCAGTGTTGTAACTACAGAGACATCAATAAGACATACAAATAAAACAGAAGGGCTCTGATGACGTAGACTAGATGATCAAGAGTCTATCTTTAGCAGATCATTTGCATGAACACGGTGGGACAAGGAGTCTGCTTCTGTGCTGTGGCACTCTGTGATTCTCCCTATGATTCTGACTAAACTCCGGAATAGCACAGTGTGAATTTGTTCACGACAGCAATTACAATGACTCAAAAAGTAACTCACTACCATCTTCATAGGGCAGCTATGGGTGAGCAATGAATGGGAACTTTGCAATATCAGCCACATCCCAAGAATGTTGGGTGTTACATAGACCATCTACTCAGCAATGTAAAACAAACAAGAATAATTTTCGCATATTCAGTATGAGACTCTCAGCTCCCAGACTGACAGGAATTTGAAAAGGACATATGTCAGCTGAAAACAACACAAAACCTCCAGTGTGGTAGCACAAACCCAGCATCAAACTCGTGGTCTACTGGGTATCTGTGCCCTCAGAGCAATCAGAGACATGGACTACTTGCAGTAGGCACATTAAATTATTAGAAAGGTACCAACAGTAATGTATCTGCAAAATCCTAGAGGACAAGAAAACCAATGTCAGTGCCCTCTCCTTGGCACCATTAATCAGCAGGGTTGCTGGGAAGGTCATATCATTCACAGATCCAAACTGAGACTCTTTTCTGAGACTCAGATGCTCTTTTCTGAGCTGAGAGTTTGTCAGATGGATAGGGAAAATGCCTAAATGCCATCAAAGCCTTCTAGAGATATATATCTCTACATATTTGTTGGAATCCTTGGCCCATTATTATTCAAAATGGAGAATGAACACTCAGCGTGGAAATGGGAATTTTGTAACTCTTAATCAGAACACAAAAGCCATACAAAAATGGCAGAAACACACCAGTCACCACCTTACCTCCTCAGAAACTCCAATGTGACAGATTCTAAGGGTCGCATCAATCACCTTACAGCACACTGAAAAGAGCAGTTTCATGTCACCCTTCCATGAGGGACTGTGTAAAAAGAAATGAGTGTGTGTGGATGGTGGGGGGGGGGTGTGGCGATTGTGACGTTTATGTATGACTGCCATCTGAGGGAAGACAGAGGATTAATGGGATTGAGATTTCCTGGGTGCTGGAGTTCAGAGGAAGGACTTAAAGCCAGGGGTTCAACTGTAAAGGCAAGTCATGGGTTCCTGGGAACAGAATGGCACAGGGAAGTTGCGGGCCCCTCAATGATTGAGAAATGTGCTACATTAGCTGAATGAGGTGGTTTAATGCAAGTGGCAGAGATTTAAGGCCTCACTGCACCAAGAGTACCTGGTGATGGATCTCATCGAGACAACATGACGCAAAGCTCTGAAAGGAATACGGTATGTGGGATAATGTCATGGCAGGACCACGAAGACAGCAGTGTCTAATCAAATTGACCAAACTTGTTAGGAAATGGCCAATCTGAATTTACAGCCAAATATCAGCACATTGTAATGTTGTTGGCAATTAATTGTAGCAGTTGACTTGCAGAAGGTTACTTCAACAAATAAAACAAACCTTGTTTTATGGAACACACACAAAATGCTGGAGAAACTCAACAGGCCAGGTGGCATTGATGCAAAAGAGTACAGTCAACGTTTCGGGCCAAGACCCTTCGGCAGGACTGGAGAAAAAAAGTTGAGGAGCAGGTGGGAAAAGAGAAACACAAGGTGATAGGTGAAACCTGAAGGGGGAGGGATGAAGTAAAGAGCTGGGAAGTTGATTGGTGAAAAACATACAGGGCAGGAGAAGGGGGAATCTGATAGAAAAGGACAGAAAGAAGCCGAAATCCGATGTGTCGGTATTTCAGTGGAGTAAAGGAAATTACATGAGAGAAGACTGACCAAAGTTGACTGGAAAGGGACACTAGCCAGAAGGACGGCAGAGCAGCAGTGGCTGGAGTTTATGCGAGAAATGAGGAAGGTGCAAGACAGATATATTCCAAAAAAGAAGACATTTTTGAATGGGAAAAGGATGCACCTGTGGCTGACAAGAGAAGTCAAAGCCAAAGTTAAAGCAAAGGAGAGGGCATACAAGGAAGCAAAAATTAATGGGAAGACAGAGGATTGGGAAATTTTTAAAAGCTTGCAAAAGGAAATTAAGAAGGTCATTAAGAGGGAAAAGATGAACTATGAAAGGAAGCCAGCAAATAATATTGAAGAGGATACTAAAAGCTTTTTCAAGTATATAAAGAGTAAAAGACAGGTAAGAGTAGATATAGGACTGATAGAAAATGATGCTGGAGAAATTGTAATGGGAGATAAGGAAATGGCGGAGGAACTGAACGAGTATTTTGCATCAGTCTTCACCGAGGAAGACATCAGCAGTATACCGGACACTCAAGGGTGGCAGCGAAGAGAAGTGTGCACAGTCACAATTACGACAGAGAAAGTACTCAGGAAGCTGAATAGTCTAAAGGTAGATAAATCTCTCAGACCAGATGGAATGCACCCTCGTGTTCTGAAGGAAGTAGCTGTGGAGATTGCGGAGGCATTAGCAATGATCTTTCAAAAGTCAATAGATTCTGGCATGGTTCCGGAGGACTGGAAGGTTGCAAATGCCACTCCGTTACTTAAGAAGGAGGCAAGGAAGCAAAAAGTAAATTATACACTTGTTAGCTTGACATCGGTGGTTGGGAAGTTGTTGGAGTTGATTGTCAAAGATGAGGTTACGGAGTATCTGGAGGCATATGACTAGATAGGCAGAACTCAGCATGGTTTTCTTAAAGGAAAATCCTGCCTGACAAACCTATTGCAATTTTTTGAGGAAATTACAAGTAGGCTAGACAAGGGAAATGCAGCGGATGTTGTGTATTTGGATTTTCAGAAGGCCTTTGGCAAGGTGCCGCAGGAGGCTGCTAAACAAGATAAGAGCCCATGGAATTACGGGAAAGTTACATACGTGGATAGAGCGTTGGCTGATTGGCAGGAAACAGAGTGGGAATAAAGGGATCCTATTCTGGTTGGCTGCCGGTTACCAGTGGTGTTCCACGGGGATCAGTGTTGGGGCCGCTTCTTTTTACTTTGTACATCAACGATTTGGATTATGGAATAGATGGCTTTGTGGCTAAGTTTGCTGATGATACAAAGATAGGTGGAGGGGCCGGTAGTTCTGAGGAAACAGAGAGTCTGCAGAGAGACTTGGATAGATTGGGAGAATGGGCTAAGAAGTGGTAAATGAAGTACAATGTTGGAAAGTGTATGGTTATGCACTTCAGTAGAAGAAATAAACAGTCAGACTATTATTTAAATGGGGAGAGAATTCAAAGTTCTGATATGTAATGAAACTTGGGAGTCCTCATGCCGATACCCTAAAGGTTAACCTCCAGGTTGAGTCAGTAGTGAAGAAGGCGAATGCAATGTTGGCATTCATTTCTAGAGGAATAGAGTATGGGAGCAGGGATGTGATGTTGAGGCTCTATAAGGCACTGGTGAGACCTCACTTGGAGTACTGTGGGCAGTTTTGGTCTCCTTATTTAAGAAAGGATGTGCTGATGTTGGAGAGGGTTCAGAGAAGATTCACTAGAATGATTCCAGCAATCAGAGGGTTAACATATGAGGAATGTTTAATCGCTCTTGGACTGTACTCCTTGGAGTTTAGAAGAATGAGGGGGGACATCATAGAAAAATTTCGAATGTTGAAAGGCATGGACAGAGTGGATGTGGCAAAGTTGTTTCCCATGATGGGGGAGTCTAGTATGAGATGGCATTACTTAAGGATTGAAGGGCGCCCATTCAGAACAGAGATGCAAAGAAATTTTTTCAGGCAGAGGGTGGTGAATCTGTGGAATTTGTTGCCATGGGCAGCAGTGGAGGCCAAGTCATTGGGTGTATTTAAGGCAGAGATTGATAGGTATCTGAGCAGCCAGGGCATCAAAAGTTATGGTGAGAAGGCGGGGGGAGTGGGACTAAATGGGAGATTGGATCAGCTCATGATAAAATGGCGGAGCAGACTTGATAGGCTGAATGGCCGGCTTCTGCTCCTTTGTCTTATGGTCTTATGGAAGAAAGAAAAAGGGGAAGGATCACCAGAGGGAGGCAATGTACAGGCAAGCAGATAAGGTTGGAGAAGGAAAAGTGAATAAGTGGTGGGGGGGGGGTGTGCATTACCGAAGTTCGAGAAATTGATGCTCACGTCATCATGTTGGAGGCTACCCAGACGGAATATGTGCTGGACGTGGAAACTGGTGGGGTAGTTGCTGAGAACAAGAGGAACCCTTTCCCTGGTTGGGAGGATGGGGTGAGAGCACACATGCGTGAAATGGAAGAGATGCATTTGAGGGCAATGTTGATGGTGAAAAACAGGAAGCCCCTTTCTTTGAAGGAGGACATCTCCTTCATTTGTAAATGAAAAGCCTCATCCTGAGAGCAAATGTGGAGGAGATGCAGGAACTGAGATAAAAGGATAACGTTTTTGCAAGTAACAGGGTAGGAGAAGGTGTAGTCCATGTAGTTGTGAGAGTCCGTGGGTGTGTAATAGACATCAGTAGATCAGCTGTCTCCAGAGATAGGGACAGGGGGATCGAGAAAGGGGAGAGTGTGTCAGAAATGGACCAGGTAAATTTGAGGGTAGGATGTCCTCACCTATCACCCCACCAGACTCTGTGTCCAGCATATAATTCTCCACAACTTCTGCAGTCTCCAATGGGATCTCACCACCAAGTACACCTTTCCCTCTCCCCCATCTCCCCAGCCCCCTCCCCAACTTTCTGCTCTCTGCAGGGATTGCTCCCTACATGACTCCCTTGGCATGAACATTGATTTCTCAAACTTTCATTAATGACCCCCCCCCCCTCACCATTCCCCATTCCCTTTTCCATCTCTCACCTTATCTCCTTGCCCATCCATCACGGCCCTCTGGTGCTCCTCCTTTTTCTTTCTTCCATGGCCTTCTGTCCTCTTCTATCAGACTACTCCTTCTCCTGCCCTGTATCTCTTTCACCAATCAACTTCCCAGCTCTTTACTTCATCCCTCCCTCCCCCATTTTCACTTATCACCTTGTTTCTCTCTCCCCTCCTCCCACATTTTAAATCTATTCCTCAGTTTTTGTTCTCCAGAGCTGCTGAAAGGTTTTGCCCCAAAACGTTGACTGTACTTTTTTTCCCCATAGATTCTACTTGGCCTGCTGAGTTCCTCCAGCATTCTGTGTATGTTGCTCGGGTTTTCAGCATCAGCAGATTTTCTCTTGTTTGTGCTTGTTTTACTGAAGAAGATCTTGAATAAATGTAGGATATTTCCATTGTAACTTCATCAGGACCCTGGGTGAAGCGCCACTGGAATTAGTTGTAAATAACTGAATACACCAAAGGATTGGTCCACATCCCAACTTACAGCAGACTGGGCTAACCAGAGAGTCTCTGATTGTATGAATACATGCTGAGAAAGAAATGGAAGGAGAAGGGAGAGCCGAACGTGAATGAGGCATGGGAAGAACATGGGTGATGTTTCTACACTGCAAGATTCTTTGCCATGTTATTCTACATCAACAACATTTACATATACCCAACAACTAAAGTGTTTTGTATCCAAGTTCCTGCATTTCTCTTCTCTCTTCTATTTTCATTCATCTTCTTCGATTTACATTTCCTCTGGGTGGCTGTGATACACCACATCTTTCAGCTGTTACATCTCTGTCATTCAGCTTCTCCTTATTTTCTCCTACCCTCTCCACTCTTTGCAAATTGTTTGATTTCCAACCGTTCTGAGGTCTGCTGTAATATTATTGATCTGACATTGTCAGGTGTCTCACCTGCTATTTCCATCATTTTCTACTTTATTGCAGATTTCCATTATCTGCCAGCTTCTCAGGCAAAGTTCATCAATAATTTACCATTTCATAGAATAGTTCATAGTTATACATCTTGATATCAATCCATTGAAGTTGGCTTGTTCCTTACCCCTGATCCACAGAACTGTCCAAGCCTTGAAGCAGTGGTGTCAAACCCATCAAATATTTCAATGAAGTCATAGCCACAGTCAGCTTCCACTTCCACTTCAAATGTTTGGAAGGATAACTCCACTCCGTAACCTTTTTCTGCAACAATCTGCCATTCACAATCAACCTGGCCTGGATAGTTGTTGTCCCCAAACTGTGCATGGGAGTACAGCTCTTTGGATATAATTTCAGCCCGCAGTCTCCCACCACATTCTGAAACAAAGAATTTAACAAGTAAGCAATTTGTCATTTGGCACATCTATTTGCAAGACCATAGTCAAAGGCATGGAAATCCATTCAGAAGAAATTTAATACTGTATCATAATATTAACTTAATAGCCTGATTAGCCTAATTATGAGTTTTCTAAAATCCATTCACAATTAGACATTAACTATCTTTCTGTAAATTGCTAACTTTTTTCCCCACACTACATAACTGAACATGAGCATAAACATTACAAGTTAATTTGATCCTTTTAGTAAATAAAAAAAAAACAACTTAAATTTGTTGCAAAATAGGAGTGTAAGTCAGACAAGGATTTAACAATGACCCATATTCTCCAAGAGTTTGGGCATAAGTATATATTTTCAGGAAGAAACTCAAGGTGGAGAGAGATGTGAAGAGGATGGATGGAGTGAAGGAGAGCTTAGGGCCTAACCTAAGAGCAATGCCACCAATGGTCCAATGACTAGAATCATCTGTGCAAGAGATTGGCCTCATAAAAGCACAGAGATGACGGGGAGACTGTAAAGCAAGCAAGCATTGTAGTGTAGTAGTTAGCACAGCACTTTACAGTACCAGTGACCCAGGTTCAATTCCTGTTATTGTCTGTAAGGAGTTTGTACGTTAGCCCCTCAACCATGTGAGTTTCCTTCAGGTGCTCCGGTTTCCTCCCACATTCTAAAGACATTCCGGTTGGTAGGATAATTGGTCATTCTAAATTGCTCCATGATTAGGTTGTGGCTAAATTGGGGGATTGTTGGGCAGCGTGGCTCAAAGGGACGGAATGGCTTATTGCATACTGTATCTCAATAAATTAAAATTAAAAAAATAAACTTCCAAAAATTTGCAAACTTTCATGAGATTGTGAAATTAAAGCTTTGATGAACTAGGAGATGACAGACACAGGGCTATGGGGAACAGGGACAATGTGCAAAACAGGGTAAGGGACTTTTTTTAATGAGGCAAGATGGTATAGTGTGGGACACGTGCCTTAGTTTGGGATGCTGACAATCCTACACTAGCTGGGGCAGCCCTCATTTCAGAGAGAAATAGGCTTTCTCATAAAATCACTATGGGTTACCCTACTTCCCTTGGTAAATTTGCTACAAAGGTCAAGTTCCAGGTCAGGAAAGACCGAGCCACCAAGATTTCACAGTCAGCAGAGACACTGCAAAATCATTGTTATCTATAAAGGTAAATTAAAACTCATCTTGCACAAGTTTCCCAGTGAGGATTTTCCAGAACTGTTGGAAGAAACTCTTCCTGTTGAGTCATAAGTGCTGCATTGACAAGTCTTGCTGATGGACGTCCCCCAAGTCCCAGACAACAGTCAAAGGCTTACATTTGGCTGTTACTCTAGGTGGGGAGAGGGAAGAAGGGAAGCGTAACAGGGTGCAGTGGACAGAGGAAATGGAAGCGAGTTGGAGAAAGGCAGGCAGTTGGAAAGAGAATGAGAGGGAAGATGGGAGGGGAGAAGAGGGTGAGAAAGTCAGAGTGGAATGGAATAAAAGAAAAAGCTGAGGAAGGAGAGAGAATGACAAAAGGAAAGAGAATGAGAGGTGAGGGAAATATAGTGGGGCACTGGTAAGAAATGGAAGGAGAGAGGGAGGGACAGCAAGAAAAGACGAAGGGATGCATTAGAGAAGACTGAAAGGAGGATTGAAGGATGAGGGTCAGGCTAATTAACAGCAAGAGAGAGCAGGTAGAGCACTTGGACCCTTTGTGCTTCATCTGCCATTTAATAAATCCTGATTGGGCTTTTACCCCACTTTTATGTACTTACCACATATCACTTCATCGTTTATGAGATTAAAAAAAAACAAGTGGTGGATGGGGAAGCAGAGACCTTGGGACCTAAAAATGCACCAGCTGACACTGTTTTCAGAGACCAGTATGGACCACTGGAATGCTGCTGTTCAGACGTTTATGGATCAAGGACCAGCAGTTCAGGAGAAGGGCGAGTAAGGACAATAATTAGGGATTCAGAGGAAAGGCGGAATAAAACAGAACTGACAGTTTTTATTGGGTAGGAGTGGGCCAGACAAGGGTCTGGAACTTAAAGCAATCTCAACCCTTGTGGAGACCAAAGGCGGTGAAGGGGATGGTAGAAGTTCCTTTGGGATCAGGATATGGCGGGACTAAGGATGACGTTAATAATTCACCTGGCAGACATCCCAGTCCAACCTCACCCTGGACAACAAGGTCCCATTCTCTGCAACGCTCCTGAAGGAGCAGTGCCTGGGAAATAACATAAACCCATCCAGCTCCACTGAGGACATAACGTCTGAACAAAACGTTGATTTATACCTTGAAGTATCATTAAAACCTGTGTGGATAAGTTTGTACCTATGAAAATTTGCTGTACATTCCCGAACCAAAAGCCATGAATGAACCGGGAGGTTCATTGTCAGCAGAGGGCTAGGTATGTGGCATTTAAGTCAAAACCTATGAGGATTTAACTAGGTCCCAACATATTGATGCTGCTATAAAGAAGGCAAGACAGTGGCTATATTTCATTAGGCGTTTGAGATTTGATTTGCCTCCTAAAACACTCAAAAACATCTATGGATGTACCGTGGAGAGCATTCCGACAGGCTGCGCCATTGTCTGGGATCGGGTGGTGGATGCTACTGCACAGGATTGAAAGAAACTACAGAAAGTTGTACAATTTGTTAGCTCCATCTTGGGTACAAGCCCCTGTGCAAGATATCTTCAAAGAGTGGTGCCTCAGAAAGGTAGTGTCCATTATTAAGTACACCCATCACCCAGGACATGCCCTCTTCTCATTGTTACCATCAGGAGGGAGGTACAGGAGCTTGAAGGCACACACTCAGTGATTCAGGAACAGCTTCTTCCCCTCTGCCATCTGATTCATTAACAGACATTGAACTCAGTAACACTATCTCACTTTCTTTTATTATTTCTGTTTTTGCACGATTTTTAATTTAACTATTTAACATACACACACACACACACACACACACACACACACATATATATATACACACACTTAACTGTTATTGATTTACTTAATTATTTTTTTCTGTATTATCATGTATTGTATTGTATTGCTGCTGCAAAGTTAACAAATTTCATGACAAATGCTGGTGATATTAAACCTGATTCTGATTCTGGAGGGCCTGAACAAATTAACAGAATGATGCTAACTGACACGGAATTTGTTTTTATGCTTCACTTGAGAATGGAAACTGAATCAATTTGCACAATAATAAATACAAACAGCTTATCTTATTGAATTACCAGGCTTTTAAAAATAAATTTTGATCACATACTCAAATGATCTTTTTAAAAGATGCCTGCTTGGCTGTTCAGCCAAAGGGTTTAATGTTTCAGAGCAGTTGTAATTAATTTTCCTGAAAAGAGGTTTGACACAGGTGTACAGGATCTTGGATCACTTGGCAATTCAGTTGTGAGAAGAGAATCTTGTCATATGGTATTCTCCTGCCATAGATTGAACATACATATACACAACATTAGACAATTCTAAAATGTTTCTCATCTACCTAGCTCTCCACATCCCCTTCTCCATAATCAGTTGGTGAAGAGTGATATTCAGTCCCTTGCGAGGGGGGACATAGAATCAGGAGACATAGAGTCAGTATGGATAGAACTGAGAAATTCTAAGGTAGAAAGACCCTAATGGGAGTTATCTACAGGCCCCCAAACAGTAGTCTGGAAGTAGGGTGTAAGTTGAATCAAGAGTTAAAATTGGCATGTCACAAAGGTAATGCTACAGTTGTTATGGGGGACTTCAACATGCAGGTAGACTGGAGGAATCAGGTTGGTACTGGACCCCAAGGAAGGGAGTTTGTGGAGCCCCTCCGAGATGGATTCTTAGAATAGTTTGTACTGGAGCCTACCAGAGAGAACACAATTCTAGATTTAGTGTTGTGCAATGAACCGGATTTGATCAGGGACCTCGAGGTAAAGGAGCCATTAGGATGTAGTGACCATAATATAAGTTTTAATCTACAATTTGAGAGGGAGAAGGGAAACTCGGAAGTGTCAGTATTACAGTTGAACAAAGGGAACTATGGTGCTATGAGGGAGGAGCTGGTCAAAGATCAATGGAACAATACCCTAGCAGGGATGACAGTGGAACAGCAATGGCAAGTGTTTCTGGGAATAATGTGGAAGGTGCAGGATCAGTTCATTCCAAAGAGGAAGATCCTAAGGGGAGTAAGGGGAGGCCGTGGCTGACAAGGGAAGTAATGGACAGTATAAAAATAAAAGAGAAGTATAACATAGCAAAGACGAGTGGGAAACCGGAGGATTGGGAAACTTTTAAAGAGCAACAGAAGGTAACTAAAAAGGCAATACATGGAGAAAAAATGAGGTACGAAGGTAAACTAGCCAAGAATACAAAGGAGGATAGTAAAAGCTTCTTTAGGTATGAGAAAAGGAAAAAAAATAGTTAAGACCAAAATTGGGCCCTTGAAGACAGAAGCGGGTGAATTTATTACAGGGAACAAGGAAATGGCAGACGAGTTGAACAGGTACTTTGGATCTGTCTTCACTAGGGAAGACACAAACAATCTCCCAGATGCGATAGTGGCCAAAGGACCTAGGGTAACAGATGAATTGAAGGAAATTTATATTAGGCAGGAAATGGTGTTGGATAGGCTGTTGGGTCTGAAGGCTGCTAAGTCCCCGGGACCTGATGGTCTGCATCCCAGGGTATTTAAGGGGGTGACTTTAGAAATCGTGGACGCATTGGTAATCATTTTCCAATGTTCTATAGATTCAGGATCAGTTCCTGTGGATTGGAGGGTGGCTAATGTTGCCCCTCTCTTCAAGAAGGGAGGAAAAAAGAAATCAGGGAATTATAGACCGGTTAGCCTGACGTCGATGGTGGGAAAGATGCTGGAGTCAATTATAAAAGATGAAATTACGACGCATCTGGATAGCAGTAACAGGATTGGTCCGAGTCAGCATGGATATACGAAGGGGAAATCGTGCTTGACTAATCTTCTTGAATTTTTTGAGGATGTAACTATGAAAATGGACAAGGGAGAGCCAGTGGATGCAGTGTACCTGGACTTTCAGAAAGCCTTTGATAAAGTCCCACATAGGAGATTAGTGGGCAAAATTAGGGCACATGGTATTGGGGGCAGAGTACTGACATGGATTGGAAAATTGGCTGGCTGATAGAAAACAAAGAGTAGCGATTAACGGGTTCCTTTTGGAAAGGCAGGCGGTGACCAGTGGGGTACCGCAGGGTTCAGAGCTGGGACCGCAGCTGTTTACAATATATATTAATGATTTAGATGAGGGAATTAAAAGTAACATTAGCAAATTTGCCGATGACACAAAGCTGGGTGGCAGTGTGAAATGTGAGGAGGATGTTATGAGAACGCAGGGTGACTT